>NW_022589667.1:0-303977 GCF_009834535.1 Camelus ferus | reverse complement strand
GCTTTTAAAGTGAAATCTGTAAGATCTTCAAACCGGTACTATGAAAAAGACTGTGAAACCAGAATAAAACTTTCTCCTGCAGCACGTTCCCTTTGTGCTAGATGAACGAAAGTCTCCCCATGCTCAGTTCTGAAGAAAAGTGTGTGTGAATTACGTCCTTCATCTAGCTTCTTTGGAACACAAAGTTCCTTTTAAGTTGCAAAATACACTCCATACATATATATGGGGAGGTACTAGCTCCAAGTCGATTTTACACTGAAAACTGTAGTAACTTCAAAACCGGCACTAGGAAACAGATTGAGAAACCAGAGTAATAGTTTCTCCTGCAAAACTTTCCCTTTGTGCTAGATGAATGAACGTCTCTCCACATGCACAATTCTAGAGATAAGTGTGTGTGAAGCCGAATTTCACCTAACTTGTTGGGAACACAAAATTTTTTTTCAGTTGCAAACTACACTCCATACATGTATATGGGGAGGTACTAAATCCAACTCGGTTTAAACTGAAAACTGCAGTAACTTCAAACCGGGACTAGGAAACAGACTGAGAAACCAGAGTAAAATTTCTCCTGCAAGCCGTTCATTTACTGCTAGATGAACGAAAGTCTCTTCACATGCTCAGTTCTGAGAGATAAGTATGTGTGAAAGCCGTCTTTCTACTAGCTTCTTGTGAAACACAAAAATTCTTTTCGGTTTCAAACTACTATCCATAAATATATACGGGGAGGTACAAGCTCCAACACCATTTTACAGTGAAAAATGCTAGAAATTCAAAACGGAACTAGGAAACAGACTGAGAATCCATTGTAAATGTTTCTCCTGCTACCCGTTCCATTTGTGCTAGATGAACGAACATCTCTCCACATGCTCATTTCTGAGAGATAATTGTGTGTGGAAGCTGTCCTTCAAATAGCTTGTTGGGAACAGAATGTTTGTTTTCAGTTGCAAACAACACTCCATACATATATATGGGGTGGTACTAGCTCCAACTCGGTTTTACTGTGAAAACTGCAGGAACTTCAACCGGCACTAAGAAATAGAATGAGAAACCATAGTAAACGTTGCTCCTTCAAACCTTTCCCTTTCGTCTAGATGAACGAACGTCTCTCCAACTGCTCAGTTCTGAGAGATAAGTGTGTGTGAAAGCCGTCCTTCACCTAGCTTGTTGGGAACACAAAGTTTCTTTTCAGTTGCAAACTACACTCCATACATATATATGGGGAGGTACTACCACCAACTAGTTTTTAAAGTGAAATCTGCAAGATCTTCAAACCGGCAGAAGGAACAGACTGAGAAACCAGAGTAAAAGTTGCTCCTGCAAACCGTTCCCACTGTGCTACATGAACGAAAGTCTCTCCAAATGCTCAGTTCTGAGAGAAAATTGTGTGTGAATGCCGTGTTTCACATAGCTTGTTGGGAACACAAAGTTTCTTTTCAGTTGCAAACTAAACTCCATACATATATACGGGGATGTACTAGCTCCAACTCGGGTTTAAAGTGAAACCTGCAGGATCTTCAAACAGGCACTAGGAAACAGACTGAGAAACCAGAGTTAACTTTCTCCTGCAAACTGTTCACTTTGTGCTAGATGAACGAACGTCTCTCCACATGCTCAGTTCTGAGAGATAACTGTGTGTGAAAGCCGTCCTTCACCTAGCTTTTTGGGAACACAAAGATTTCTTTTCAGTTGCAAACTAAACTCCATACATATATACGGGGATGTACTAGCTCCAACTCGGGTTTAAAGTGAAAACTGCAGAATCTTCAAACCGGCACTAAGAAACAGACTGAGAATCCAGAGTAAAAATTTCTTCTGCAAACCGTTCCCTTTGTGCTAGATGAATGAACGTCTCTCCACATGCTCAGTTCTAGAGATAAGTATGTGTGAAGCCGAACTTCACCAGCTTGTTAGGAATACAAATTTTATTTTCAGTTGCAAACTACACTCCATAAATATATATATGGGGAGGTACTAGCTCCAAATCGGTTTTACAGTGTAAACTGGAGGAACTTCTAACCGACACTAGGAAACTGCCTGAGAAAGCAGAGTAAATTTTCTCCTGAATAACGTTCCATTTGTGCTAGATGAATGAACGTCTCTCCACATGCTCAGTTCTGAGAGATAAGTTTTTGTGAAAGCCGTCCTTCACATAGCTTGTTGGGAACACAGAATTTCTTTTCATTTGCAAACTACACTCCATACATATATATGGGGTGTTACTTACTCCAAAACGGTTTTACACTGAAAACTGCAGTAACTTCAAATCGGCACTAGGAAACAGACTGAGAAACCAGAGTAATAGTTTCTCCTGCAAACCGTTACCTTTGTGCTAGATGAACGAACGTCTCTCCACATGCTCAATTCTGAGAGATAAATGTGTGTGAATGCCGTCCTTCACATAGCTTGCTGGGATCACAAAATTTCTTTTCAGTTGCAAACCAAACTCCATACATATATACGGGGAAGTATAAACTCCAAATCGGTTTTACAGTGAAAACTGCAGGAATATCAAACAGGAAGTAGGAACAGACTGAGAAACCAGAGTAAAAATTTCTCCTGCAAACCGTACCATTTCTACTACATGAATGAACGTCTCTCCACATGCTCAGATCTAGAGATAAGTGTGTGTGAAGCCAAACTTCACATAGCTTGCTAGGAATACAAATTTTCTTTCAGTTGCAAACTACACTCCATACAAATATATGTTGAGGTTCTACATCCAGCTCGGTTTTACAGTGAAAATTGCAGGACCATCAACTCGGCACTAGGAAACAGACTGAGAATCCAGAATAAATGTTTCCCTTGCAAACCGTTCCCTTTGTGCTAGTTGAACGAACCTCTCCCCATATGCTCATTTCTTAGAGATAAGTGTGTGTGAAAGCCGTCTTTCAACTAGCTTGTTGGGAACACAAAAATTCTTTTCAGTTTCAAACTACTCTCCATACATATATACGGGGAGATACAAGTTCCAACACCATTTTACAGTGAAAACTTCAAGAAATTCAAACCGGAACTAGGAAACAGACTGAGAATCCATTGTAAAAGTTTCTCCTGCTACCCGTTCCATTTGTGCTAGATGAACGAACGTCTCTCCACATGCTCAGTTCTGAGAGATAAGTGTGTGTGGAAGCCGTACTTCACCTAGCTTGTTGGGAACACAAAGTTCCTTTTCAGTTGCAAACTAAACTCCATACATATATACGGGGATGTACTAGCTCCAACTCGTGTTTAAAGTGAAAACTGCAGGATCTTCAAACCGGCACTAGGAAACAGACTGAGAATCCAGAGTAAAAATTTCTTCTGCAAACCATTCCGTTTTTGCTAGATGAATGAACGTCTCTCCACATGCTCAGTTCTAGAGATAAGTATGTGTGAAGCCGAACTACACCAGCTTTTTAGGTATACAAATTTTATTTTCAGTGGCAAACTACACTCCATAAATATATATATGGGGAGTTACTTGCTCCAAAACGGTTTTACACTGAAAACTGCAGTAACTACAAACCGGCACTAGGAAACAGACTGAGAATCCAGAGTAATAGTTTCTCATGCAAACCGTTACTTTTGTGCTAGATGAACGAACGTGTCTCCACATGCTCAGTTCTGAGAGATAAATGTGTGTGAATGCCGTCCTTCACATAGCTTGCTGGGATCACAAAATTTCTATTCAGTTGCAAACTAAACTCCATTCATATTTACGGGGAGGTATAAGCTCCAAATCGGTTTTACAGCGAAAACTGCAGGAATATCAAACAGGAACTAGGAACAGACTGAGAATCCAGAGTAAAAATTTCTCCTGCAAACCATACCATTTCTGCTACATGAATGAACGTCTCACCACATGCTCAGTTCTAGAGATAAATTTGTGTGAATCCAAACTTCACATAGCTTGTTAGGAATACAGTTTTTCTTTCAGTTGCAAACTACACTCCATACACATATATGTTGAGGTTCTACCTCCAGCTGGATTTACAGTGATAACTGCAGGACCATCAACTCGGCACTAAGAAACAGACTGAGAATCCAGAATAAATGTTTCCCTTGCAAACCGTTCCCTTTGTGCTAGTTGAACGAACGTCTCCCCATATGCTCATTTCTGAGAGATAAGAGTGTGTGAAAGCCGTCTTTCCACTAGCTTGTTGGGAACACAAAAATTCTTTTCAGTTTCAAACTACTCTCCATAAATTTATACGGGGAGGTACAAGCTCCAACACCATTTTACAGTGAAAACTGCAAGCAATTCAAACCGGAACTAGGAAACAGACTGAGAATCCATTGTAAAATTTTCTCATGCTACACGTTCCATTTGTGCTAGATGAACGAACGTCTCTCCAAATGCTCATTTCTGAGAGATAAGTGTGTGTGGATGCCGTCATTCACCTAGCTTGTTGGGAACACAAAGTTTGTTTTCGGTTGCAAAATACAATCCTTAAAGTTATATTGGGAAGTTCTAGATCCAACTCGCTTTTAAAGTGAAATCTGTAAGATCTTCAAACCGGTACTATGAAAAAGACTGTGAAACCAGAATAAAACTTTCTCCTGCAGCACGTTCCCTTTGTGCTAGATGAACGAAAGTCTCCCCACATGCTCAGTTCTGAGAGAAAAGTGTGTGTGAATTACGTCCTTCATCTAGCTTCTTTGGAACACAAAGTTCCTTTTAAGTTGCAAAATACACTCCATACATATATGGGGAGGTACTAGCTCCAAGTCGATTTTACACTGAAAACTGTAGTAACTTCAAACCGGCACTAGGAAACAGATTGAGAAACCAGAGTAATAGTTTCTCCTGCAAAACTTTCCCTTTGTGCTAGATGAATGAACGTCTCTCCACATGCACAATTCTAGAGATAAGTGTGTGTGAAGCCGAATTTCACCTAACTTGTTGGGAACACAAAATTTTTTTTCAGTTGCAAACTACACTCCATACATGTATATGGGGAGGTACTAAATCCAACTCGGTTTAAAACTGAAAACTGCAGTAACTTCAAACCGGGACTAGGAAACAGACTGAGAAACCAGAGTAAAATTTCTCCTGCAAGCCGTTCATTTACTGCTAGATGAACGAAAGTCTCTTCACATGCTCAGTTCTGAGAGATAAGTATGTGTGAAAGCCGTCTTTCTACTAGCTTCTTGTGAACACAAAAATTCTTTTCGGTTTCAAACTACTATCCATAAATATATACGGGGAGGTACAAGCTCCAACACCATTTTACAGTGAAAAATGCTAGAAATTCAAAACGGAACTAGGAAACAGACTGAGAATCCATTGTAAATGTTTCTCCTGCTACCCGTTCCATTTGTGCTAGATGAACGAACATCTCTCCACATGCTCATTTCTGAGAGATAATTGTGTGTGGAAGCTGTCCTTCAAATAGCTTGTTGGGAACAGAATGTTTGTTTTCAGTTGCAAACAACACTCCATACATATATATGGGGTGGTACTAGCTCCAACTCGGTTTTACTGTGAAAACTGCAGGAACTTCAACCGGCACTAAGAAATAGAATGAGAAACCATAGTAAACGTTGCTCCTTCAAACCTTTCCCTTTCGTCTAGATGAACGAACGTCTCTCCAACTGCTCAGTTCTGAGAGATAAGTGTGTGTGAAAGCCGTCCTTCACCTAGCTTGTTGGGAACACAAAGTTTCTTTTCAGTTGCAAACTACACTCCATACATATATATGGGGAGGTACTACCACCAACTAGTTTTTAAAGTGAAATCTGCAAGATCTTCAAACCGGCAGAAGGAAACAGACTGAGAAACCAGAGTAAAAGTTGCTCCTGCAAACCGTTCCCACTGTGCTACATGAACGAAAGTCTCTCCAAATGCTCAGTTCTGAGAGAAAATTGTGTGTGAATGCCGTGTTTCACATAGCTTGTTGGGAACACAAAGTTTCTTTTCAGTTGCAAACTAAACTCCATACATATATACGGGGATGTACTAGCTCCAACTCGGGTTTAAAGTGAAACCTGCAGGATCTTCAAACCGGCACTAGGAAACAGACTGAGAAACCAGAGTTAACTTTCTCCTGCAAACTGTTCACTTTGTGCTAGATGAACGAACGTCTCTCCACATGCTCAGTTCTGAGAGATAACTGTGTGTGAAAGCCGTCCTTCACCTAGCTTTTTGGGAACACAAAGATTCTTTTCAGTTGCAAACTAAACTCCATACATATATACGGGGATGTACTAGCTCCAACTCGGGTTTAAAGTGAAAACTGCAGAATCTTAAAACCGGCACTAAGAAACAGACTGAGAATCCAGAGTAAAAATTTCTTCTGCAAACCGTTCCCTTTGTGCTAGATGAATGAACGTCTCTCCACATGCTCAGTTCTAGAGATAAGTATGTGTGAAGCCGAACTTCACCAGCTTGTTAGGAATACAAATTTATTTTCAGTTGCAAACTACACTCCATAAATATATATATGGGGAGGTACTAGCTCCAAATCGGTTTTACAGTGTAAACTGGTGGAACTTCTAACCGACACTAGGAAACTGCCTGAGAAAGCAGAGTAAATTTTCTCCTGAATAACGTTCCATTTGTGCTAGATGAATGAACGTCTCTCCACATGCTCAGTTCTGAGAGATAAGTTTTTGTGAAAGCCGTCCTTCACATAGCTTGTTGGGAACACAGAATTTCTTTTCATTTGCAAACTACACTCCATACATATATATGGGGTGTTACTTACTCCAAAACGGTTTTACACTGAAAACTGCAGTAACTTCAAATCGGCACTAGGAAACAGACTGAGAAACCAGAGTAATAGTTTCTCCTGCAAACCGTTACCTTTGTGCTAGATGAACGAACGTCTCTCCACATGCTCAATTCTGAGAGATAAATGTGTGTGAATGCCGTCCTTCACATAGCTTGCTGGGATCACAAAATTTCTTTTCAGTTGCAAACCAAACTCCATACATATATACGGGGAAGTATAAACTCCAAATCGGTTTTACAGTGAAAACTGCAGGAATATCAAACAGGAAGTAGGAACAGACTGAGAAACCAGAGTAAAAATTTCTCCTGCAAACCGTACCATTTCTACTACATGAATGAACGTCTCTCCACATGCTCAGATCTAGAGATAAGTGTGTGTGAAGCCAAACTTCACATAGCTTGCTAGGAATACAAATTTTCTTTCAGTTGCAAACTACACTCCATACAAATATATGTTGAGGTTCTACATCCAGCTCGGTTTTACAGTGAAAATTGCAGGACCATCAACTCGGCACTAGGAAACAGACTGAGAATCCAGAATAAATGTTTCCCTTGCAAACCGTTCCCTTTGTGCTAGTTGAACGAACCTCTCCCCATATGCTCATTTCTTAGAGATAAGTGTGTGTGAAAGCCGTCTTTCAACTAGCTTGTTGGGAACACAAAAATTCTTTTCAGTTTCAAACTACTCTCCATACATATATACGGGGAGATACAAGTTCCAACACCATTTTACAGTGAAAACTTCAAGAAATTCAAACCGGAACTAGGAAACAGACTGAGAATCCATTGTAAAAGTTTCTCCTGCTACCCGTTCCATTTGTGCTAGATGAACGAACGTCTCTCCACATGCTCAGTTCTGAGAGATAAGTGTGTGTGGAAGCCGTACTTCACCTAGCTTGTTGGGAACACAAAGTTCCTTTTCAGTTGCAAACTAAACTCCATACATATATACGGGGATGTACTAGCTCCAACTCGTGTTTAAAGTGAAAACTGCAGGATCTTCAAACCGGCACTAGGAAACAGACTGAGAATCCAGAGTAAAAATTTCTTCTGCAAACCATTCCGTTTTTGCTAGATGAATGAACGTCTCTCCACATGCTCAGTTCTAGAGATAAGTATGTGTGAAGCCGAACTACACCAGCTTTTTAGGTATACAAATTTTATTTTCAGTGGCAAACTACACTCCATAAATATATATATGGGGAGTTACTTGCTCCAAAACGGTTTTACACTGAAAACTGCAGTAACTACAAACCGGCACTAGGAAACAGACTGAGAATCCAGAGTAATAGTTTCTCATGCAAACCGTTACTTTTGTGCTAGATGAACGAACGTGTCTCCACATGCTCAGTTCTGAGAGATAAATGTGTGTGAATGCCGTCCTTCACATAGCTTGCTGGGATCACAAAATTTCTATTCAGTTGCAAACTAAACTCCATTCATATTTACGGGGAGGTATAAGCTCCAAATCGGTTTTACAGCGAAAACTGCAGGAATATCAAACAGGAACTAGGAACAGACTGAGAATCCAGAGTAAAAATTTCTCCTGCAAACCATACCATTTCTGCTACATGAATGAACGTCTCACCACATGCTCAGTTCTAGAGATAAATTTGTGTGAATCCAAACTTCACATAGCTTGTTAGGAATACAGTTTTTCTTTCAGTTGCAAACTACACTCCATACACATATATGTTGAGGTTCTACCTCCAGCTGGATTTACAGTGATAACTGCAGGACCATCAACTCGGCACTAAGAAACAGACTGAGAATCCAGAATAAATGTTTCCCTTGCAAACCGTTCCCTTTGTGCTAGTTGAACGAACGTCTCCCCATATGCTCATTTCTGAGAGATAAGAGTGTGTGAAAGCCGTCTTTCCACTAGCTTGTTGGGAACACAAAAATTCTTTTCAGTTTCAAACTACTCTCCATAAATTTATACGGGGAGGTACAAGCTCCAACACCATTTTACAGTGAAAACTGCAAGCAATTCAAACCGGAACTAGGAAACAGACTGAGAATCCATTGTAAAATTTTCTCATGCTACACGTTCCATTTGTGCTAGATGAACGAACGTCTCTCCAAATGCTCATTTCTGAGAGATAAGTGTGTGTGGATGCCGTCATTCACCTAGCTTGTTGGGAACACAAAGTTTGTTTTCGGTTGCAAAGTACAATCCTTAAAGTTATATTGGGAAGTTCTAGATCCAACTCGCTTTTAAAGTGAAATCTGTAAGATCTTCAAACCGGTACTATGAAAAAGACTGTGAAACCAGAATAAAACTTTCTCCTGCAGCACGTTCCCTTTGTGCTAGATGAACGAAAGTCTCTCCACATGCTCAGTTCTGAGAGAAAAGTGTGTGTGAATTACGTCCTTCATCTAGCTTCTTTGGAACACAAAGTTCCTTTTAAGTTGCAAAATACACTCCATACATATATATGGGGAGGTACTAGCTCCAAGTCGATTTTACACTGAAAACTGTAGTAACTTCAAACCGGCACTAGGAAACAGATTGAGAAACCAGAGTAATAGTTTCTCCTGCAAAACTTTCCCTTTGTGCTAGATGAATGAACGTCTCTCCACATGCACAATTCTAGAGATAAGTGTGTGTGAAGCCGAATTTCACCTAACTTGTTGGGAACACAAAATTTTTTTTCAGTTGCAAACTACACTCCATACATGTATATGGGGAGGTACTAAATCCAACTCGGTTTAAAACTGAAAACTGCAGTAACTTCAAACCGGGACTAGGAAACAGACTGAGAAACCAGAGTAAAATTTCTCCTGCAAGCCGTTCATTTACTGCTAGATGAACGAAAGTCTCTTCACATGCTCAGTTCTGAGAGATAAGTATGTGTGAAAGCCGTCTTTCTACTAGCTTCTTGTGAACACAAAAATTCTTTTCGGTTTCAAACTACTATCCATAAATATATACGGGGAGGTACAAGCTCCAACACCATTTTACAGTGAAAAATGCTAGAAATTCAAAACGGAACTAGGAAACAGACTGAGAATCCATTGTAAATGTTTCTCCTGCTACCCGTTCCATTTGTGCTAGATGAACGAACATCTCTCCACATGCTCATTTCTGAGAGATAATTGTGTGTGGAAGCTGTCCTTCAAATAGCTTGTTGGGAACAGAATGTTTGTTTTCAGTTGCAAACAACACTCCATACATATATATGGGGTGGTACTAGCTCCAACTCGGTTTTACTGTGAAAACTGCAGGAACTTCAACCGGCACTAAGAAATAGAATGAGAAACCATAGTAAACGTTGCTCCTTCAAACCTTTCCCTTTCGTCTAGATGAACGAACGTCTCTCCAACTGCTCAGTTCTGAGAGATAAGTGTGTGTGAAAGCCGTCCTTCACCTAGCTTGTTGGGAACACAAAGTTTCTTTTCAGTTGCAAACTACACTCCATACATATATATGGGGAGGTACTACCACCAACTAGTTTTTAAAGTGAAATCTGCAAGATCTTCAAACCGGCAGAAGGAAACAGACTGAGAAACCAGAGTAAAAGTTGCTCCTGCAAACCGTTCCCACTGTGCTACATGAACGAAAGTCTCTCCAAATGCTCAGTTCTGAGAGAAAATTGTGTGTGAATGCCGTGTTTCACATAGCTTGTTGGGAACACAAAGTTTCTTTTCAGTTGCAAACTAAACTCCATACATATATACGGGGATGTACTAGCTCCAACTCGGGTTTAAAGTGAAACCTGCAGGATCTTCAAACAGGCACTAGGAAACAGACTGAGAAACCAGAGTTAACTTTCTCCTGCAAACTGTTCACTTTGTGCTAGATGAACGAACGTCTCTCCACATGCTCAGTTCTGAGAGATAACTGTGTGTGAAAGCCGTCCTTCACCTAGCTTTTTGGGAACACAAAGTTTCTTTTCAGTTGCAAACTAAACTCCATACATATATACGGGGATGTACTAGCTCCAACTCGGGTTTAAAGTGAAAACTGCAGAATCTTCAAACCGGCACTAAGAAACAGACTGAGAATCCAGAGTAAAAATTTCTTCTGCAAACCGTTCCCTTTGTGCTAGATGAATGAACGTCTCTCCACATGCTCAGTTCTAGAGATAAGTATGTGTGAAGCCGAACTTCACCAGCTTGTTAGGAATACTAATTTTATTTTCAGTTGCAAACTACACTCCACAAATATATATATGGGGAGGTACTAGCTCCAAATTGGTTTTACAGTGTAAACTGGAGGAACTTCTAACCGACACTAGGAAACTGCCTGAGAAAGCAGAGTAAATTTTCTCCTGAATAACGTTCCATTTGTGCTAGATGAATGAACGTCTCTCCACATGCTCAGTTCTGAGAGATAAGTTTTTGTGAAAGCCGTCCTTCACATAGCTTGTTGGGAACACAGAATTTCTTTTCATTTGCAAACTACACTCCATACATATATATGGGGTGTTACTTACTCCAAAACGGTTTTACACTGAAAACTGCAGTAACTTCAAATCGGCACTAGGAAACAGACTGAGAAACCAGAGTAATAGTTTCTCCTGCAAACCGTTACCTTTGTGCTAGATGAACGAACGTCTCTCCACATGCTCAATTCTGAGAGATAAATGTGTGTGAATGCCGTCCTTCACATAGCTTGCTGGGATCACAAAATTTCTTTTCAGTTGCAAACCAAACTCCATACATATATACGGGGAAGTATAAACTCCAAATCGGTTTTACAGTGAAAACTGCAGGAATATCAAACAGGAAGTAGGAACAGACTGAGAAACCAGAGTAAAAATTTCTCCTGCAAACCGTACCATTTCTACTACATGAATGAACGTCTCTCCACATGCTCAGATCTAGAGATAAGTGTGTGTGAAGCCAAACTTCACATAGCTTGCTAGGAATACAAATTTTCTTTCAGTTGCAAACTACACTCCATACAAATATATGTTGAGGTTCTACATCCAGCTCGGTTTTACAGTGAAAATTGCAGGACCATCAACTCGGCACTAGGAAACAGACTGAGAATCCAGAATAAATGTTTCCCTTGCAAACCGTTCCCTTTGTGCTAGTTGAACGAACCTCTCCCCATATGCTCATTTCTTAGAGATAAGTGTGTGTGAAAGCCGTCTTTCAACTAGCTTGTTGGGAACACAAAAATTCTTTTCAGTTTCAAACTACTCTCCATACATATATACGGGGAGATACAAGTTCCAACACCATTTTACAGTGAAAACTTCAAGAAATTCAAACCGGAACTAGGAAACAGACTGAGAATCCATTGTAAAAGTTTCTCCTGCTACCCGTTCCATTTGTGCTAGATGAACGAACGTCTCTCCACATGCTCAGTTCTGAGAGATAAGTGTGTGTGGAAGCCGTACTTCACCTAGCTTGTTGGGAACACAAAGTTCCTTTTCAGTTGCAAACTAAACTCCATACATATATACGGGGATGTACTAGCTCCAACTCGTGTTTAAAGTGAAAACTGCAGGATCTTCAAACCGGCACTAGGAAACAGACTGAGAATCCAGAGTAAAAATTTCTTCTGCAAACCATTCCGTTTTTGCTAGATGAATGAACGTCTCTCCACATGCTCAGTTCTAGAGATAAGTATGTGTGAAGCCGAACTACACCAGCTTTTTAGGTATACAAATTTTATTTTCAGTGGCAAACTACACTCCATAAATATATATATGGGGAGTTACTTGCTCCAAAACGGTTTTACACTGAAAACTGCAGTAACTATAAACCGGCACTAGGAAACAGACTGAGAATCCAGAGTAATAGTTTCTCATGCAAACCGTTACTTTTGTGCTAGATGAACGAACGTGTCTCCACATGCTCAGTTCTGAGAGATAAATGTGTGTGAATGCCGTCCTTCACATAGCTTGCTGGGATCACAAAATTTCTATTCAGTTGCAAACTAAACTCCATTCATATTTACGGGGAGGTATAAGCTCCAAATCGGTTTTACAGCGAAAACTGCAGGAATATCAAACAGGAACTAGGAACAGACTGAGAATCCAGAGTAAAAATTTCTCCTGCAAACCATACCATTTCTGCTACATGAATGAACGTCTCACCACATGCTCAGTTCTAGAGATAAATTTGTGTGAATCCAAACTTCACATAGCTTGTTAGGAATACAGTTTTTCTTTCAGTTGCAAACTACACTCCATACACATATACGTTGAGGTTCTACCTCCAGCTGGATTTACAGTGATAACTGCAGGACCATCAACTCGGCACTAAGAAACAGACTGAGAATCCAGAATAAATGTTTCCCTTGCAAACCGTTCCCTTTGTGCTAGTTGAACGAACGTCTCCCCATATGCTCATTTCTGAGAGATAAGAGTGTGTGAAAGCCGTCTTTCCACTAGCTTGTTGGGAACACAAAAATTCTTTTCAGTTTCAAACTACTCTCCATAAATTTATACGGGGAGGTACAAGCTCCAACACCATTTTACAGTGAAAACTGCAAGCAATTCAAACCGGAACTAGGAAACAGACTGAGAATCCATTGTAAAATTTTCTCATGCTACACGTTCCATTTGTGCTAGATGAACGAACGTCTCTCCAAATGCTCATTTCTGAGAGATAAGTGTGTGTGGATGCCGTCATTCACCTAGCTTGCTGGGAACACAAAGTTTGTTTTCGGTTGCAAAATACAATCCTTAAAGTTATATTGGGAAGTTCTAGATCCAACTCGCTTTTAAAGTGAAATCTGTAGGATCTTCAAACCGGTACTATGAAAAAGACTGTGAAACCAGAATAAAACTTTCTCCTGCAGCACGTTCCCTTTGTGCTAGATGAACGAAAGTCTCTCCACATGCTCAGTTCTGAGAGAAAAGTGTGTGTGAATTACGTCCTTCATCTAGCTTCTTTGGAACACAAAGTTCCTTTTAAGTTGCAAAATACACTCCATACATATATATGGGGAGGTACTAGCTCCAAGTCGATTTTACACTGAAAACTGTAGTAACTTCAAACCGGCACTAGGAAACAGATTGAGAAACCAGAGTAATAGTTTCTCCTGCAAAACTTTCCCTTTGTGCTAGATGAATGAACGTCTCTCCACATGCACAATTCTAGAGATAAGTGTGTGTGAAGCCGAATTTCACCTAACTTGTTGGGAACACAAAATTTTTTTTCAGTTGCAAACTACACTCCATACATGTATATGGGGAGGTACTAAATCCAACTCGGTTTAAAACTGAAAACTGCAGTAACTTCAAACCGGGACTAGGAAACAGACTGAGAAACCAGAGTAAAATTTCTCCTGCAAGCCGTTCATTTACTGCTAGATGAACGAAAGTCTCTTCACATGCTCAGTTCTGAGAGATAAGTATGTGTGAAAGCCGTCTTTCTACTAGCTTCTTGTGAACACAAAAATTCTTTTCGGTTTCAAACTACTATCCATAAATATATACGGGGAGGTACAAGCTTCCAACACCATTTTACAGTGAAAAATGCTAGAAATTCAAAACGGAACTAGGAAACAGACTGAGAATCCATTGTAAATGTTTCTCCTGCTACCCGTTCCATTTGTGCTAGATGAACGAACATCTCTCCACATGCTCATTTCTGAGAGATAATTGTGTGTGGAAGCTGTCCTTCAAATAGCTTGTTGGGAACAGAATGTTTGTTTTCAGTTGCAAACAACACTCCATACATATATATGGGGTGGTACTAGCTCCAAATCGGTTTTACTGTGAAAACTGCAGGAACTTCAACCGGCACTAAGAAATAGAATGAGAAATCATAGTAAACGTTGCTCCTTCAAACCTTTCCCTTTCGTCTAGATGAACGAACGTCTCTCCAACTGCTCAGTTCTGAGAGATAAGTGTGTGTGAAAGCCGTCCTTCACCTAGCTTGTTGGGAACACAAAGTTTCTTTTCAGTTGCAAACTACACTCCATACATATATATGGGGAGGTACTACCACCAACTAGTTTTTAAAGTGAAATCTGCAAGATCTTCAAACCAGCAGAAGGAAACAGACTGAGAAACCAGAGTAAAAGTTGCTCCTGCAAACCTTTCCCACTGTGCTACATGAACGAAAGTCTCTCCAAATGCTCAGTTCTGAGAGAAAATTGTGTGTGAATGCCGTGTTTCACATAGCTTGTTGGGAACACAAAGTTTCTTTTCAGTTGCAAACTAAACTCCATACATATATACGGGGATGTACTAGCTCCAACTCGGGTTTAAAGTGAAACCTGCAGGATCTTCAAACCAGCACTAGGAAACAGACTGAGAAACCAGAGTTAACTTTCTCCTGCAAACTGTTCACTTTGTGCTAGATGAACGAACGTCTCTCCACATGCTCAGTTCTGAGAGATAACTGTGTGTGAAAGCCGTCCTTCACCTAGCTTTTTGGGAACACAAAGTTTCTTTTCAGTTGCAAACTAAACTCCATACATATATACGGGGATGTACTAGCTCCAACTCGGGTTTAAAATGAAAACTGCAGAATCTTCAAACCGGCACTAAGAAACAGACTGAGAATCCAGAGTAAAAATTTCTTCTGCAAACCGTTCCCTTTGTGCTAGATGAATGAACGTCTCTCCACATGCTCAGTTCTAGAGATAAGTATGTGTGAAGCCGAACTTCACCAGCTTGTTAGGAATACTAATTTTATTTTCAGTTGCAAACTACACTCCATAAATATATATATGGGGAGGTACTAGCTCCAAATCGGTTTTACAGTGTAAACTGGAGGAACTTCTAACCGACACAAGGAAACTGCCTGAGAAAGCAGAGTAAATTTTCTCCTGAATAACGTTCCATTTGTGCTAGATGAATGAACGTCTCTCCACATGCTCAGTTCTGAGAGATAAGTTTTTGTGAAAGCCGTCCTTCACATAGCTTGTTGGGAACACAGAATTTCTTTTCATTTGCAAACTACACTCCATACATATATATGGGGTGTTACTTACTCCAAAACGGTTTTACACTGAAAACTGCAGTAACTTCAAATCGGCACTAGGAAACAGACTGAGAAACCAGAGTAATAGTTTCTCCTGCAAACCGTTACCTTTGTGCTAGATGAACGAACGTCTCTCCACATGCTCAATTCTGAGAGATAAATGTGTGTGAATGCCGTCCTTCACATAGCTTGCTGGGATCACAAAATTTCTTTTCAGTTGCAAACCAAACTCCATACATATATACGGGGAAGTATAAACTCCAAATCGGTTTTACAGTGAAAACTGCAGGAATATCAAACAGGAAGTAGGAACAGACTGAGAAACCAGAGTAAAAATTTCTCCTGCAAACCGTACCATTTCTACTACATGAATGAACGTCTCTCCACATGCTCAGATCTAGAGATAAGTGTGTGTGAAGCCAAACTTCACATAGCTTGCTAGGAATACAAATTTTCTTTCAGTTGCAAACTACACTCCATACAAATATATGTTGAGGTTCTACATCCAGCTCGGTTTTACAGTGAAAATTGCAGGACCATCAACTCGGCACTAGGAAACAGACTGAGAATCCAGAATAAATGTTTCCCTTGCAAACCGTTCCCTTTGTGCTAGTTGAACGAACCTCTCCCCATATGCTCATTTCTTAGAGATAAGTGTGTGTGAAAGCCGTCTTTCAACTAGCTTGTTGGGAACACAAAAATTCTTTTCAGTTTCAAACTACTCTCCATACATATATACGGGGAGATACAAGTTCCAACACCATTTTACAGTGAAAACTTCAAGAAATTCAAACCGGAACTAGGAAACAGACTGAGAATCCATTGTAAAAGTTTCTCCTGCTACCCGTTCCATTTGTGCTAGATGAACGAAATTCTCTCCACATGCTCAGTTCTGAGAGATAAGTGTGTGTGGATGCCGTCATTCACCTAGCTTGTTGGGAACACAAAGTTTGTATTCAGTTGCCCACTACACTACATACATTTATTTGGGAGGTACTAGCTCCAAATCGATTTTAAAGAGAAAACTGCAGGATCTTCAAACCGGTACTAGGAAAAAGACTGAGGAAGCAGAGTTAACATTGTCCTGCAATCTGTTCACTTTGTGCTAGATGAACGAACGTCTCTCCACATGCTCAGTTCTGAGAGATAAGTGTGTGTGGAAGCCGTATTTCACCTAGCTTGTTGGGAACACAAAGTTCCTTTTCAGTTGCAATCTAAAATCCATACATATATACGGGGATGTACCAGCTCCAACTCGTGTTTAAAGTGAAAACTGCAGGATCTTCAAACCGGCACTAGGAAACAGACTGAGAATCCAGAGTAAAAATTTCTTCTGCAAACCATTCCCTTTTTGCTAGATGAATGAACGTCTCTCCACATGCTCAGTTCTAGAGATAAGAATGTGTGAAGCCGATCTTCACCAGCTTTTTAGGTATACAAATTTTATTTTCAGTGGCAAACTACACTCCATAAATATATATATGGGGAGTTACTTGCTCCAAAACGGTTTTACACTGAAAACTGCAGTAAATACAAACCGGCACTAGGAAACAGACTGAGAATCCAGAGTAATAGTTTCTCATGCAAACCGTTACTTTTGTGCTAGATGAACGAACGTGTCTCCGCATGCTCAGTTCTGAGAGATAAATGTGTGTGAATGCCGTCCTTCACATAGCTTGCTGGGATCACAAAATTTCTATTCAGTTGCAAACTAAACTCCATTCATATTTACGGGGAGGTATAAGCTCCAAATCGGTTTTACAGCGAAAACTGCAGGAATATCAAACAGGAACTAGGAACAGACTGAGAATCCAGAATAAAAGTTTCTCCTGCAAACCATACCATTTCTGCTACATGAATGAACGTCTCACCACATGCTCAGTTCTAGAGATAAATTTGTGTGAATCCAAACTTCACATAGCTTGTTAAGAATACAGTTTTTCTTTCAGTTGCAAACTACACTCCATACACATATACGTTGAGGTTCTACCTCCAGCTGGATTTACAGTGATAACTGCAGGACTATCAACTCGGCACTAGGAAACAGACTGAGAATCCAGAATAAATGTTTCCCTTGCAAACCGTTCCCTTTGTGCTAGTTGAACGAACCTCTCCCCATATGCTCATTTCTGAGAGATAAGTAGTGTGTGAAAGCCGTCTTTCAACTAGCTTGTTGGGAACACAAAAATTCTTTTCAGTTTCAAACTACTCTCCATAAATATTATACGGGGAGATACAAGCTTCCAACACCATTTTACAGTGAAAACTGCAAGAAATTCAAACCGGAACTAGGAAACAGACTGAGAATCCATTGTAAAAGTTTCTCCTGCTACCCGTTCCATTTGTGCTAGATGAACGAACGTCTCTCCACATGCTCATTTCTAAGAGATAAGTGTGTGTGGATGCCGTCAGTCACCTAGCTTGTTGGGAACACAAAGTTTGTATTCAGTTGCCCCCTACACTACATACATTTATTTGGGAGGTACTAGCTCCAAATCGATTTTAAAGAGAAAACTGCAGGATCTTCAAACCGGTACTAGGAAAAAGACTGAGGAAGCAGAGTTAACATTGTCCTGCAATCTGTTCACTTTGTGCTAGATGAACGAACGTCTCTCCACATGCTCAGTTCTGAGAGATAAGTGTGTGTGGAAGCCGTACTTCACCTAGCTTGTTGGGAACACAAAGTTCCTTTTCAGTTGCAAACTAAAATCCATACATATATACGGGGATGTACTAGCTCCAACTCGTGTTTAAAGTGAAAACTGCAGGATCTTCAAACCGGCACTAGGAAACAGACTGAGAATCCAGAGTAAAAATTTCTTCTGCAAACCATTCCCTTTTTGCTAGATGAATGAACGTCTCTCCACATGCTCAGTTCTAGAGATAAGAATGTGTGAAGCCGATCTTCACCAGCTTTTTAGGTATACAAATTTTATTTTCAGTGGCAAACTACACTCCATAAATATATATATGGGGAGTTACTTGCTCCAAAACGGTTTTACACTGAAAACTGCAGTAACTACAAACCGGCACTAGGAAACAGACTGAGAATCCAGAGTAATAGTTTCTCATGCAAACCGTTACTTTTGTGCTAGATGAACGAACGTGTCTCCGCATGCTCAGTTCTGAGAGATAAATGTGTGTGAATGCCGTCCTTCACATAGCTTGCTGGGATCACAAAATTTCTATTCAGTTGCAAACTAAACTCCATTCATATTTACGGGGAGGTATAAGCTCCAAATCGGTTTTACAGCGAAAACTGCAGGAATATCAAACAGGAACTAGGAACAGACTGAGAATCCAGAGTAAAAATTTCTCCTGCAAACCATACCATTTCTGCTACATGAATGAACGTCTCACCACATGCTCAGTTCTTGAGATAAATTTGTGTGAATCCAAACTTCACATAGCTTGTTAGGAATACAGTTTTTCTTTCAGTTGCAAACTACACTCCATACACATATACGTTGAGGTTCTACCTCCAGCTGGATTTACAGTGATAACTGCAGGACTATCAACTCGGCACTAGGAAACAGACTGAGAATCCAGAATAAATGTTTCCCTTGCAAACCGTTCCCTTTGTGCTAGTTGAACGAACGTCTCCCCATATGCTCATTTCTGAGAGATAAGAGTGTGTGAAAGCCGTCTTTCCACTAGCTTGTTGGGAACACAAAAATTCTTTTCAGTTTCAAACTGCTCTCCATAAATTTATACGGGGAGGTACAAGCTCCAACACCATTTTACAGTGAAAACTGCAAGCAATTCAAACCGGAACTAGGAAACAGACTGAGAATCCATTGTAAAATTTTCTCATGCTACACGTTCCATTTGTGCTAGATGAACGAACGTCTCTCCAAATGCTCATTTCTAAGAGATAAGTGTGTGTGGATGCCGTCATTCACCTAGCTTGTTGGGAACACAAAGTGTGATTTCAGTTGCAAACTACAATCCATAAAGTTATATTGGGAAGTTCTAGCTCCAACTCTCATTTAAAGTGAAAACTGTAGGTTCTTCAAACCGGTACTATGAAAAAGACTCTGAAACCAGAGAAAAATTTTCTCCTGCAACACGTTCCCTTTGTGCTAGATGAACGAAAGTCTCTCCACATGCTCAGTTCTGAGAGATAAGTTTGTGTTAAATACGCCCTTCATCTAGCTTCTTGGGAACACAAAGTTCCTATTAATTTGCAAAATACACTCCATACATATATATGGGGAGGTACATGCTCAAAGTCGGTTTTACACTGAAAACTGTAGTAACTTCAAACTGGCACTAGGAAACAGATTGAGAAACAAGAGTAATAGTTTCTACTGCAAAACTTTCCCTTTGTGCTAGATGAATGAACGTCTCTCCACATGCTCAATTCTAGAGATAAGTGTGTGTGAAGCCGAATTTCACCTAACTTGTTGGGAACACAAAATTTTTTTTCAGTTGCAAACTACACTCCATACATGTATATGGGGAGGTACTAACTCCAACTCGGTTTTAAACTGAAAACTGCAGTAACTTCAAACTGGGACTAGGAAACATACTGAGAAACCAGAGTAAAATTTCTCCTGCAAGCCGTTCATTTACAGCTAGATGAACGAACGTCTCTTCACATGCTCAGTTCTGAGAGATAAGTGTCTGTGAAAGCCGTCTTTCAACCTGCTTGTTGTGAACACAAAAATTCTTTTCATTTTCAATCTACTCTCCATACATATATGCGGGGAGGTACAAGCTCCAACACCATTTTACAGTGAAAACTGCTAGAAATTCAAAACGGAACTAGGAAACAGACTGAGAATCCATTGTAAATGTTTCTCCTGCTACCCGTTCCATTTGTGCTAGATGAACGAACATCTCTCCACATGCTCATTTCTGAGAGATAATTGTGTGTGGAAGCTGTCCTTCAAATAGCTTGTTGGGAACAGAATGTTTGTTTTCAGTTGCAAACAACTCTCCATACATATATATGGGGTGGTACTAGCTCCAACTCTGTTTTACTGTGAAAACTGCAGGAACTTCAACCGGCACTAAGAAATAGAATGAGAAACCATAGTAAACGTTGCTCCTTCAAACCTTTCCCTTTCGTCTAGATGAACGAACGTCTCTCCAACTGCTCAGTTCTGAGAGATAAGTGTGTGTGAAAGCCGTCCTTCACCTAGCTTGTTGGGAACACAAAGTTTCTTTTCAGTTGCAAACTACACTCCATACATATATATGGGGAGGTACTACCACCAACTAGTTTTTAAAGTGAAATCTGCAAGATCTTCAAACCAGCAGAAGGAAACAGACTGAGAAACCAGAGTAAAAGTTGCTCCTGCAAACCGTTCCCACTGTGCTACATGAACGAAAGTCTCTCCAAATGCTCAGTTCTGAGAGAAAATTGTGTGTGAATGCCGTGTTTCACATAGCTTGTTGGGAACACAAAGTTTCTTTTCAGTTGCAAACTAAACTCCATACATATATACGGGGATGTACTAGCTCCAACTCGGGTTTAAAGTGAAACCTGCAGGATCTTCAAACCAGCACTAGGAAACAGACTGAGAAACCAGAGTTAACTTTCTCCTGCAAACTGTTCACTTTGTGCTAGATGAACGAACGTCTCTCCACATGCTCAGTTCTGAGAGATAACTGTGTGTGAAAGCCGTCCTTCACCTAGCTTTTTGGGAACACAAAGTTTCTTTTCAGTTGCAAACTAAACTCCATACATATATACGGGGATGTACTAGCTCCAACTCGGGTTTAAAATGAAAACTGCAGAATCTTCAAACCGGCACTAAGAAACAGACTGAGAATCCAGAGTAAAAATTTCTTCTGCAAACCGTTCCCTTTGTGCTAGATGAATGAACGTCTCTCCACATGCTCAGTTCTAGAGATAAGTATGTGTGAAGCCGAACTTCACCAGCTTGTTAGGAATACTAATTTTATTTTCAGTTGCAAACTACACTCCATAAATATATATATGGGGAGGTACTAGCTCCAAATCGGTTTTACAGTGTAAACTGGAGGAACTTCTAACCGACACAAGGAAACTGCCTGAGAAAGCAGAGTAAATTTTCTCCTGAATAACGTTCCATTTGTGCTAGATGAATGAACGTCTCTCCACATGCTCAGTTCTGAGAGATAAGTTTTTGTGAAAGCCGTCCTTCACATAGCTTGTTGGGAACACAGAATTTCTTTTCATTTGCAAACTACACTCCATACATATATATGGGGTGTTACTTACTCCAAAACGGTTTTACACTGAAAACTGCAGTAACTTCAAATCAGGCACTAGGAAACAGACTGAGAAACCAGAGTAATAGTTTCTCCTGCAAACCGTTACCTTTGTGCTAGATGAACGAACGTCTCTCCACATGCTCAATTCTGAGAGATAAATGTGTGTGAATGCCGTCCTTCACATAGCTTGCTGGGATCACAAAATTTCTTTTCAGTTGCAAACCAAACTCCATACATATATACGGGGAAGTATAAACTCCAAATCGGTTTTACAGTGAAAACTGCAGGAATATCAAACAGGAAGTAGGAACAGACTGAGAAACCAGAGTAAAAATTTCTCCTGCAAACCGTACCATTTCTACTACATGAATGAACGTCTCTCCACATGCTCAGATCTAGAGATAAGTGTGTGTGAAGCCAAACTTCACATAGCTTGCTAGGAATACAAATTTTCTTTCAGTTGCAAACTACACTCCATACAAATATATGTTGAGGTTCTACATCCAGCTCGGTTTTACAGTGAAAATTGCAGGACCATCAACTCGGCACTAGGAAACAGACTGAGAATCCAGAATAAATGTTTCCCTTGCAAACCGTTCCCTTTGTGCTAGTTGAACGAACCTCTCCCCATATGCTCATTTCTTAGAGATAAGTGTGTGTGAAAGCCGTCTTTCAACTAGCTTGTTGGGAACACAAAAATTCTTTTCAGTTTCAAACTACTCTCCATACATATATACGGGGAGATACAAGTTCCAACACCATTTTACAGTGAAAACTTCAAGAAATTCAAACCGGAACTAGGAAACAGACTGAGAATCCATTGTAAAAGTTTCTCCTGCTACCCGTTCCATTTGTGCTAGATGAACGAAATTCTCTCCACATGCTCAGTTCTGAGAGATAAGTGTGTGTGGATGCCGTCATTCACCTAGCTTGTTGGGAACACAAAGTTTGTATTCAGTTGCCCACTACACTACATACATTTATTTGGGAGGTACTAGCTCCAAATCGATTTTAAAGAGAAAACTGCAGGATCTTCAAACCGGTACTAGGAAAAAGACTGAGGAAGCAGAGTTAACATTGTCCTGCAATCTGTTCACTTTGTGCTAGATGAACGAACGTCTCTCCACATGCTCAGTTCTGAGAGATAAGTGTGTGTGGAAGCCGTACTTCACCTAGCTTGTTGGGAACACAAAGTTCCTTTTCAGTTGCAAACTAAAATCCATACATATATACGGGGATGTACTAGCTCCAACTCGTGTTTAAAGTGAAAACTGCAGGATCTTCAAACCGGCACTAGGAAACAGACTGAGAATCCAGAGTAAAAATTTCTTCTGCAAACCATTCCCTTTTTGCTAGATGAATGAACGTCTCTCCACATGCTCAGTTCTAGAGATAAGAATGTGTGAAGCCGATCTTCACCAGCTTTTTAGGTATACAAATTTTATTTTCAGTGGCAAACTACACTCCATAAATATATATATGGGGAGTTACTTGCTCCAAAACGGTTTTACACTGAAAACTGCAGTAACTACAAACCGGCACTAGGAAACAGACTGAGAATCCAGAGTAATAGTTTCTCATGCAAACCGTTACTTTTGTGCTAGATGAACGAACGTGTCTCCGCATGCTCAGTTCTGAGAGATAAATGTGTGTGAATGCCGTCCTTCACATAGCTTGCTGGGATCACAAAATTTCTATTCAGTTGCAAACTAAACTCCATTCATATTTACGGGGAGGTATAAGCTCCAAATCGGTTTTACAGCGAAAACTGCAGGAATATCAAACAGGAACTAGGAACAGACTGAGAATCCAGAGTAAAAATTTCTCCTGCAAACCATACCATTTCTGCTACATGAATGAACGTCTCACCACATGCTCAGTTCTTGAGATAAATTTGTGTGAATCCAAACTTCACATAGCTTGTTAGGAATACAGTTTTTCTTTCAGTTGCAAACTACACTCCATACACATATACGTTGAGGTTCTACCTCCAGCTGGATTTACAGTGATAACTGCAGGACTATCAACTCGGCACTAGGAAACAGACTGAGAATCCAGAATAAATGTTTCCCTTGCAAACCGTTCCCTTTGTGCTAGTTGAACGAACGTCTCCCCATATGCTCATTTCTGAGAGATAAGAGTGTGTGAAAGCCGTCTTTCCACTAGCTTGTTGGGAACACAAAAATTCTTTTCAGTTTCAAACTGCTCTCCATAAATTTATACGGGGAGGTACAAGCTCCAACACCATTTTACAGTGAAAACTGCAAGCAATTCAAACCGGAACTAGGAAACAGACTGAGAATCCATTGTAAAATTTTCTCATGCTACACGTTCCATTTGTGCTAGATGAACGAACGTCTCTCCAAATGCTCATTTCTAAGAGATAAGTGTGTGTGGATGCCGTCATTCACCTAGCTTGTTGGGAACACAAAGTTTGATTTCAGTTGCAAACTACAATCCATAAAGTTATATTGGGAAGTTCTAGCTCCAACTCTCATTTAAAGTGAAAACTGTAGGTTCTTCAAACCGGTACTATGAAAAAGACTCTGAAACCAGAGAAAAATTTTCTCCTGCAACACGTTCCCTTTGTGCTAGATGAACGAAAGTCTCTCCACATGCTCAGTTCTGAGAGATAAGTTTGTGTTAAATATGCCCTTCATCTAGCTTCTTGGGAACACAAAGTTCCTATTAATTTGCAAAATACACTCCATACATATATATGGGGAGGTACATGCTCAAAGTCGGTTTTACACTGAAAACTGTAGTAACTTCAAACTGGCACTAGGAAACAGATTGAGAAACAAGAGTAATAGTTTCTACTGCAAAACTTTCCCTTTGTGCTAGATGAATGAACGTCTCTCCACATGCTCAATTCTAGAGATAAGTGTGTGTGAAGCCGAATTTCACCTAACTTGTTGGGAACACAAAATTTTTTTTCAGTTGCAAACTACACTCCATACATGTATATGGGGAGGTACTAACTCCAACTCGGTTTTAAACTGAAAACTGCAGTAACTTCAAACTGGGACTAGGAAACATACTGAGAAACCAGAGTAAAATTTCTCCTGCAAGCCGTTCATTTACTGCTAGATGAACGAACGTCTCTTCACATGCTCAGTTCTGAGAGATAAGTGTCTGTGAAAGCCGTCTTTCAACCTGCTTGTTGTGAACACAAAAATTCTTTTCATTTTCAATCTACTCTCCATACATATATACGGGGAGGTACAAGCTCCAACACCATTTTACAGTGAAAACTGCTAGAAATTCAAAACGGAACTAGGAAACAGACTGAGAATCCATTGTAAATGTTTCTCCTGCTACCCGTTCCATTTGTGCTCGATGAACGAACGTCTCTCCACATGCTCATTTCTGAGAGATAATTGTGTGTGGAAGCCGTCCTTCAACTAGCTTGTTGGGAACAGAAAGTTTGTTTTCAGGTTCAAACTACACTCCATACATATATATTGGGAGGTACTACCTCCAACTCGTTTTTAAAGTGAAATCTGCAGGGTCTTCAAACCGGCACAAGGAAACAGACTGAGAAACCAGAGTAAAAGTTTCTCCTGCAAACATTTCCCACTGTGCTACATGAACGAAAGTCTCTCCACATGCTCAGTTCTGAGAGAAAATTGTGTGTGAAAGCCGTCCTTCACATATCTTGTTGGGAACACAAAGTTTCTTGTAAGTTGCAAACTAAAATCCATACATATATACGGGGATGTACTAGATCCAACTCGTGTTTAAAGTGAAACCTGCAGGATCTTCAAACCGGCACTAGGAAACCGACTGAGATACCAGAGTTAACTTTCTCCTGCAAATTGTTCACTTTGTGCTAGATGAACGAACGTCTCTCCACATGCTCAGTTCTGAGAGATAACTGTGTGTGAAAGCCGTCCTTCACCTAGCTTGTTGGGAACACAAAGTTTCTTTTCAGTTGCAAACTAAATTCCATACCTATATATGGGGATATACTAGCTCCAACTCGTGTTTAAAGTGAAAACTGCAGAATCTTCAAACCGGCACTAAGAAACAGACTGAGAATCCAGAGTAAAAATTTCTTCTGAAAACCGTTCCCTTTGTGCTAGATGAATGAACGTTTCTCCACATGCTCAGTTCTAGAGAAAATTATGTGTGAAGCCGAACTTCACCAGCTTGTTAGAAATACAAATTTTATTTTCAGTTACAAACTACACTCCATAAATATATATATGGGGAGGTACTAGCTCCAAATCGGTTTTACAGTGTAAACTGGAAGAACTTCTAACCGACACTAGGAAACAGCCTGAGAAACCAGAGTAAATATTTTCCTGAATAACGTTCCCTTTGTGCTAGATGAATGAACGTCTCTCCACATGCTCAGTTCTGAGAGATAAGTTTTTGTGAAAGCCGTCCTTCACCTAGATTGTTGGAAACCCAAAGATTGTTTTCAGTTGCAAACTAAACTCCATATATATATACGGGGATGTTCTAGCTCCAACTCGGGTTTAAAGTGAAAACTGCAGAAACTTCAAACCGGCACTAGGAAACAGACTGAGAAATAGACTAAAAGTTTCTCCTGCAAACCTTTCCCTCTGTGCTACATGAACGAAAGTCTCTCCATATGCTCAGTTCTGAGAGATAAATGTGTGTGAAAGCCGCCTTTCAACTAGCTTGTTGAAAACACAGATATTCTTTTCAGTTTCAAACTAATGTCCAAAAATATATACGGGGAGGTACAAGCTCCAACACAATTTTACCATGAAAATTGCAAGAAATTCATTCCGGAACTAGGAAACAGACTGAGAATGCATTGTAAAGTTTCTCCTGCTACCCGATCCATTTGTGCTAGAACAACGAACGTCTCTCCACATGCTCATTTCTGAGAGATAAGTGTGTGTGGAAGCCGTCATTCACCAAGCTTGTTGGTAACACAAAGATTGTTTTCAGTTGCAAACAGCAGTCCATACATTTATATTGGGAAGTACTAGCTCCAAATCGGTTTTAACGTGAAAACTGTAGGATCTTCAAACCGGTACTAGGAAATAGACTGAGAAACCAGAGTAAAAGTTTCTGCTGCAAACCGTTCCCTTTGTGATAGATGAATGAACGTCTCTCCACATGCTCAATTCTAGAGATAAGTGTGTGTGAATCCGAATTTCACCTAACTTGTTGGGAAGAAAAATTTTCTTTTCAGTTGCAAACTATACCCATTCACATCTATGGGGAGGTACAGGATCCAACTCGGTTTTACAGAGAAATTTGCAGGAACTTCAACCCGGTACTAGGAAACAGGCTGAGAAACCAGAGTAAAAGTTTCTCCTGCAACCCGTTCCCTTTGTGCTAGATGAAAGAACGTCTCTCCTCATGCTCGTTTCTGAGAGATAAGTGTGTGTGAAGCCGTCATTCACATAGCTTGCTGGGATCACAAAATTTCTTTTCACTTGCAAACTACACTCCATACATATATATGAGGAATTAGTAGTTCCAACTCGGTTTTACTGTGTAAACTGCAGGAACTTTAACTGGCACTAGGAAACAGAATGAGAATCCAGAGTAATCGTTGCTCCTGCAAACCTTCACTTTGTGCTAGATGAACAAACGTCTCTCCACATGCTCAGTTCTGAGAGATATGTGTGTGTGAAAGCCATTCTTCATATAGCTTGTTGGGAACACAAAATTACTTTTCAATTGCAACCTACAATCCATACATATATACGGGTAGTTATTAGCTCCAAAACGGTTTTACACTGAAAACCGCAGTAACTTCAAACCGGCACTAGGAAACAGACTGAGAAACAGAGTAATAGTTTCTCCTGCAAACCGTTCCCTTTGTGCTAGATGAAAGAACGTCTCTCCACATGCTCAGTTCTGAGAGATAAGAGTGTGTGAAAGCCGTCCTTCACATAGCTTGCTGGGATCACAAAATTTCTTTTCACTTGAAAACTACACTCCATAAATATATACGGGGATGTACTTGCTCCAACTCGGTTTTAAAGTGAAAAAAGGAGGATCTTCAAACCGGTACTAGGAAACAGACTGAGAATCCAGAGTAAATGTTTCTCCTGCAAACATTTCCCTTTGTGTTAGAAGAATGAACTTCTCTCCACATGCCCTGTTATAGAGATAAGTGTGTGTGAAGCCGAACTTCACTTTGCTTGTTAGGAATACAAATTTACTTTTCTGTTGCAAACTACACTCCTTACATATATATGTGGATGTATTAGCTCCAACTCTGGTTTACAGTGAAAAGTGCAAATACATCAACTTGGCACTAGGAAAGAGACTGAGAAACCCGAATAAATGTTTCTCTTGCAACCCGTTCAATTTGTGCTAGATGAACGAACGTCTCTCCACATGCTCAGTTCTGTGAGATAAGTGTGTGTGAAATCCGTCCTTCAACTAGCTTGTTTGAAACACAAAATTACTTTTCAGTAGCAAACTACACTCCATACATATATATGGGGATGTACTAGCTCCAAATCGGTTCTACAGTGAAAACTGGAGTAACAATTATCGACACTATGAAACAGACTGAGAAACCAGAGTAAAATTTCTCCTGCAAACAGTTCAATTTGTGCCAGATGAACGAATGTCTCTCCACATGCTCAGTTCTGAGATATAATTGTGTGTGAAAGCCTTCCTTCACAAAGCTTGTTGGGAACACAAAGTTTCATTTCAGCTGCAAACTACACTACATACATATATATGGGTAGTTACAAGCTCCAACTCGGTTTTACACTGAAAACTGCAGTAACTTCAAACCGGCACTAGGAAACAGACTGAGAAAAAAGAGTAATAGTTTCTCCTGCAAACCGTTCCCTTTGTGCTAGATTAACGAACGTCTCTCCACAAGCACAGTTCTGAGAGATAAGGGTGTGTGAAAGCCGTCCTTCACATAGCTTGCTGGGATCACAAAATTTCTTTTCATTTGCAAACTAAATTCCATACATATATATGGGGAGGTAAAAGCTCCAAATCGGTTTTACAGTGAAAACTGCAGGAACATCAAACAGGCACTAAGAACAGTCTGAGTATCCAGAGTAAAAATTACTCCTGCAAACCGTTCCCTTTGAGCTAGATGAATGAACGTCTCTCCACATGCTCAGTTCTAGGGTTAAGTGTGTGTGAACCCGAACTTCACATATCTAGTTAGGAATACAAAATTCTTTTTAGTTGCAAACTACACTCCATACATATATATGGGGAGAATCTACCTCCAGCTGGGTTTTATAGTGAAAACTACAGGAACATCAACTAGGCACTAGGAAACAGAAGAGAAACCAGAGTAAAAGTTTCTCATGCAACCCGTTCCCTTGGTGCTAGATGAACGAAAGTCTGTCCACATGCTCAGTTCTCAGAGATAAGTGTGTGTGAAAGCCGTGATTCAACTAGCTTGTCGGGAACACAAATTTCTTTTCAGCAGCTATCTACACTCCATAAATATATACGGGGCGTACTAGCTCCAACTCGGTTTTAAAGTGAAAACTGAAGTATCTTCATACCGGCACTAGGAATCATACTGAGAAACCAGACTGAAAGATTCTCATGCAAACCATTCCCTTTGTGCTACATGTACGAACGACTCTCCACATGCTCAGATCTGAGAGATATTTGTGTGTGAAATCGGTCCTTCAACTAGCTTTTTGGGAACACAAATTTTCTTTTCATTTGCAAACTACACTCCATACATATATATGGTGATGTTCTACCTCCAGCTCAGTTTTTCAGTGAAAACTGCCGGAACATCAACTCGGCACTAGGAAACAGACTGAGGAACCAGACTAAATGTTTCTCTTGCAACCCGTTCCCGTTGTGCTAGATGAACGAACGTCTCTCCACATGCTCAGTTCTGAGAGATAAGTGTGTGTGGAAGCCGTCATTCACCTAGCTTGTTGGGAAAACAAATTTTTTTTCAGTTGCAATCTACACTCCATATATTTATATTGGGAGGTACTAGTTCCAACTCGGTTTTAATGTGATAACTGCAGGATCTCCATAACTGTACTGGGAAAAAGACTGAGAAAACAGAGTAAAAGTTTCTCCTGCAACTCGTTCCATTTGTGCTAGGTAAACGAACGACTCTCCACATGCTCAGTTATGAGAGATAATTCTCTGTGAAAGCCGTCATTCACATAGCATGTGGGGAACACAAAATTTCTTTTCAGTGGCAAACTACACTCCATAAATATATAAGGGGAGGTACAAGCTCCAAATCTGTTTTACAGTGAAAACTGCAGGAACTTAAAACAGGCACTAGGAAACAGACTGAGAATCCAGAGTAAATATTTATCCTGCAAACCGTACCATATTTTGTAGATGAATAAAAGTTTTTTCACATGCTCAGTTCTAGAGATAAGTTTGTGTGAAGCCGAAAATCACCTAGCTTTTTAGGAATACAAATTTTATTTTCAGTTGCAAACTACACTCCATATATATATATATGGGGATGTACTAGATACAAATCGGTTTTACAGTAAAAACTAGAGGAACTTCTAACTGACACTAGGAAACAAACTGAAAACCAGAGTAAACTTTCTCCTGCAACCCGTTCAATTTGTGCTAGATGAACGAATGTCTCTCCACATGCTCAGTTCTGAGAGGTATGTGTGTGTGAAAGCCGTCCTTTACCTAGCTGGTTGGGAACACATAATTTCTTTTCAGTTGCCAACTACACTCCATAAATATATATATGGGGAGGTACTAGCTCCAACTCGGGTTTAAAGTGAAAACTGCAGGATGTTCAAACCGGCACTAGTAAACAGACTGAGATTCCAGACTAAAAGTTTCTCCTGCAAACCGTTCCCATTGTGCTACATGAACGAATGTCTCTCCACATGCTCAGTTCTGAGAGATAAGTGTGTGTGAAAGCCGTCTTTCACATAGCTTGTTGGGAACACAAAATTTCTTTCCAGTGGCTAAATACACTCCATAAATATTTATGGAGAGGTACAAGCTAAAAATCGATTTTACTGTGAAAACTGGAGGAACATAAAAGAGGCAGCAGGAAACAGACTGAGAATCAAGAGAAAATTTTCTCCTGCAAACCGTTCCCTTTTTTCAAGATGAACGAACGTCTCTCCACATGCTCAGTTCTGAGAGAAAAGTGTGTGTGAAATCCGTGCTTCACCTACCTTTTTGGGAACACAAAGGTTCTTTTGAGATTCTAACTACACTCCCCATATAATTATGTGGAGTTACTAGCTCCCACTCGGTTTTACACTGAAAACTGCAGTAAATACAAACCGGCACTAGGAAACAGATTGAGAAACCAGAGTAATAGTTTCTCCTGCAAAACGTTCCCTATGTGCTAGATGAATGGACGTCTTTCCACATGCTCAATTCTAGAGATAACTGTGTGTGAAGCTGAATTTCACCTAACTTGTTGGGAACACAAATATTCTTTTCAGTTGCAAACTATACTCCATACACATCTATGGGGAGGTACTAGCACCAACTCGGTTTTACAGTGCAAACGGCAGAATCTTCAACCGGCACAAGGAAACATACTGAGAAACCAGAATAAAAGTTTCTCCTGCAAACATTTCCCATTGTGCTACATGAACGAACGTCTCTCCACATGCTCAGTTCTGAGAGATAAATGTGTGTGAAAGCCGTCCTTCACATATCTTGTTGGGAACACAAAATTTCTTTTCAGTTGCAAGCTACACTCCATAAATATATATGGGGAGTTACTTGCTCCAACACGGTTTTACACTGAAAAATGCAGTAACTTCAAACCGGCACTAGGAAACAGACTGAGAAACCAGAGCAATAGTTTCTCCTGCAAAACGTTCCATTTGTGCTAGATGAACGAACGTCTCTCCACATGCTCAGTTCTGAGAGATAAATGTGTGTGAAGGCCGTCCTTCACATAGCTTGCTGGGATCACAAAATTTCTTTTCAGTTGCAAACTAAACTAAATACTTATATACGGGGAGGTATAAGCTACAAATCGGTTTTACAGTGAAAACTGCTGGAATATCATCAGGAACTAGGAACAGACTGAGAATCCAGAGTAAAAATTTCTCCTGCAAACCGTACCATTTCTACTACATGAATGAAAGTCTCTCCACATGCTCAGTTCTGAGAGATAAGTGTGTGTGAAGCCAAACTTCACATAGCTTGTTAGGAATACAAATTTTATTTCAGTTGCAAACTACACTCCATACATATATATGGGGAGGATCTACCTCCAGCTCGGTTTTACAGTGAAAACTGCAGGACCATCAACTCGGCACTAGGAAACAGACTGAGAATCAAGAATAAATGTTTCCCTTGCAAACCGTTCCCTTTGTGCTAGTTGAACGAACGTCTGCACATATGCTCATTTCTGAGAGATAAGTGTGTGTGAAAGCCGCTTTCACCTATCTTGTTAGGAACACAAAAATTCTTTTCAGTTTCAAACTACTCTCCATACATATATACGGGGAGATACAAGCTCCAACACAATTTTACTGTGAAAACAGCAAAAATTCAAACCGGAACTAGGAAACAGACTGAGAATCCATTGTAAAAGTTTCTCCTGCTAACTGTTCCAATTGTGCTAAAAGAACGAACGTCTATCCACATGCTCAATTCTGAGAGATAAGTGTGTGTGGAAGCCGTCATTCACCAAGCTTGTTGGGAACACAAAGTTTCATTTCAGCTGCAAACTACACTACATACATATATATGGGTAGTTACAAGCTCCAACTCGGTTTTACACTGAAAACTGCAGTAACTTCAAACCGGCACTAGGAAACAGACTGAGAAAAAAGAGTAATAGTTTCTCCTGCAAACCGTTCCCTTTGTGCTAGATTAACGAACGTCTCTCCACAAGCACAGTTCTGAGAGATAAGGGTGTGTGAAAGCCGTCCTTCACATAGCTTGCTGGGATCACAAAATTTCTTTTCATTTGCAAACTAAATTCCATACATATATATGGGGAGGTAAAAGCTCCAAATCGGTTTTACAGTGAAAACTGCAGGAACATCAAACAGGCACTAAGAACAGTCTGAGTATCCAGAGTAAAAATTACTCCTGCAAACCGTTCCCTTTGAGCTAGATGAATGAACGTCTCTCCACATGCTCAGTTCTAGGGTTAAGTGTGTGTGAACCCGAACTTCACATATCTAGTTAGGAATACAAAATTCTTTTTAGTTGCAAACTACACTCCATACATATATATGGGGAGAATCTACCTCCAGCTGGGTTTTATAGTGAAAACTACAGGAACATCAACTAGGCACTAGGAAACAGAAGAGAAACCAGAGTAAAAGTTTCTCATGCAACCCGTTCCCTTGGTGCTAGATGAACGAAAGTCTGTCCACATGCTCAGTTCTCAGAGATAAGTGTGTGTGAAAGCCGTGATTCAACTAGCTTGTCGGGAACACAAATTTCTTTTCAGCAGCTATCTACACTCCATAAATATATACGGGGCGTACTAGCTCCAACTCGGTTTTAAAGTGAAAACTGAAGTATCTTCATACCGGCACTAGGAATCATACTGAGAAACCAGACTGAAAGATTCTCATGCAAACCATTCCCTTTGTGCTACATGTACGAACGACTCTCCACATGCTCAGATCTGAGAGATATTTGTGTGTGAAATCGGTCCTTCAACTAGCTTTTTGGGAACACAAATTTTCTTTTCATTTGCAAACTACACTCCATACATATATATGGTGATGTTCTACCTCCAGCTCAGTTTTTCAGTGAAAACTGCCGGAACATCAACTCGGCACTAGGAAACAGACTGAGGAACCAGACTAAATGTTTCTCTTGCAACCCGTTCCCGTTGTGCTAGATGAACGAACGTCTCTCCACATGCTCAGTTCTGAGAGATAAGTGTGTGTGGAAGCCGTCATTCACCTAGCTTGTTGGGAAAACAAATTTTTTTCAGTTGCAATCTACACTCCATATATTTATATTGGGAGGTACTAGTTCCAACTCGGTTTTAATGTGATAACTGCAGGATCTCCATAACTGTACTGGGAAAAAGACTGAGAAAACAGAGTAAAAGTTTCTCCTGCAACTCGTTCCATTTGTGCTAGGTAAACGAACGACTCTCCACATGCTCAGTTATGAGAGATAATTCTCTGTGAAAGCCGTCATTCACATAGCATGTGGGGAACACAAAATTTCTTTTCAGTGGCAAACTACACTCCATAAATATATAAGGGGAGGTACAAGCTCCAAATCTGTTTTACAGTGAAAACTGCAGGAACTTAAAACAGGCACTAGGAAACAGACTGAGAATCCAGAGTAAATATTTATCCTGCAAACCGTACCATATTTTGTAGATGAATAAAAGTTTTTTCACATGCTCAGTTCTAGAGATAAGTTTGTGTGAAGCCGAAAATCACCTAGCTTTTTAGGAATACAAATTTTATTTTCAGTTGCAAACTACACTCCATATATATATATATGGGGATGTACTAGATACAAATCGGTTTTACAGTAAAAACTAGAGGAACTTCTAACTGACACTAGGAAACAAACTGAAAACCAGAGTAAACTTTCTCCTGCAACCCGTTCAATTTGTGCTAGATGAACGAATGTCTCTCCACATGCTCAGTTCTGAGAGGTATGTGTGTGTGAAAGCCGTCCTTTACCTAGCTGGTTGGGAACACATAATTTCTTTTCAGTTGCCAACTACACTCCATAAATATATATATGGGGAGGTACTAGCTCCAACTCGGGTTTAAAGTGAAAACTGCAGGATGTTCAAACCGGCACTAGTAAACAGACTGAGATTCCAGACTAAAAGTTTCTCCTGCAAACCGTTCCCATTGTGCTACATGAACGAATGTCTCTCCACATGCTCAGTTCTGAGAGATAAGTGTGTGTGAAAGCCGTCTTTCACATAGCTTGTTGGGAACACAAAATTTCTTTCCAGTGGCTAAATACACTCCATAAATATTTATGGAGAGGTACAAGCTAAAAATCGATTTTACTGTGAAAACTGGAGGAACATAAAAGAGGCAGCAGGAAACAGACTGAGAATCAAGAGAAAATTTTCTCCTGCAAACCGTTCCCTTTTTTCAAGATGAACGAACGTCTCTCCACATGCTCAGTTCTGAGAGAAAAGTGTGTGTGAAATCCGTGCTTCACCTACCTTTTTGGGAACACAAAGGTTCTTTTGAGATTCTAACTACACTCCCCATATAATTATGTGGAGTTACTAGCTCCCACTCGGTTTTACACTGAAAACTGCAGTAAATACAAACCGGCACTAGGAAACAGATTGAGAAACCAGAGTAATAGTTTCTCCTGCAAAACGTTCCCTATGTGCTAGATGAATGGACGTCTTTCCACATGCTCAATTCTAGAGATAACTGTGTGTGAAGCTGAATTTCACCTAACTTGTTGGGAACACAAATATTCTTTTCAGTTGCAAACTATACTCCATACACATCTATGGGGAGGTACTAGCACCAACTCGGTTTTACAGTGCAAACGGCAGAATCTTCAACCGGCACAAGGAAACATACTGAGAAACCAGAATAAAAGTTTCTCCTGCAAACATTTCCCATTGTGCTACATGAACGAACGTCTCTCCACATGCTCAGTTCTGAGAGATAAATGTGTGTGAAAGCCGTCCTTCACATATCTTGTTGGGAACACAAAATTTCTTTTCAGTTGCAAGCTACACTCCATAAATATATATGGGGAGTTACTTGCTCCAACACGGTTTTACACTGAAAAATGCAGTAACTTCAAACCGGCACTAGGAAACAGACTGAGAAACCAGAGCAATAGTTTCTCCTGCAAAACGTTCCATTTGTGCTAGATGAACGAACGTCTCTCCACATGCTCAGTTCTGAGAGATAAATGTGTGTGAAGGCCGTCCTTCACATAGCTTGCTGGGATCACAAAATTTCTTTTCAGTTGCAAACTAAACTAAATACTTATATACGGGGAGGTATAAGCTACAAATCGGTTTTACAGTGAAAACTGCTGGAATATCATCAGGAACTAGGAACAGACTGAGAATCCAGAGTAAAAATTTCTCCTGCAAACCGTACCATTTCTACTACATGAATGAAAGTCTCTCCACATGCTCAGTTCTGAGAGATAAGTGTGTGTGAAGCCAAACTTCACATAGCTTGTTAGGAATACAAATTTTATTTCAGTTGCAAACTACACTCCATACATATATATGGGGAGGATCTACCTCCAGCTCGGTTTTACAGTGAAAACTGCAGGACCATCAACTCGGCACTAGGAAACAGACTGAGAATCAAGAATAAATGTTTCCCTTGCAAACCGTTCCCTTTGTGCTAGTTGAACGAACGTCTGCACATATGCTCATTTCTGAGAGATAAGTGTGTGTGAAAGCCGCTTTCACCTATCTTGTTAGGAACACAAAAATTCTTTTCACTTTCAAACTACTCTCCATACATATATACGGGGAGATACAAGCTCCAACACAATTTTACTGTGAAAACAGCAAAAATTCAAACCGGAACTAGGAAACAGACTGAGAATCCATTGTAAAAGTTTCTCCTGCTAACTGTTCCAATTGTGCTAAAAGAACGAACGTCTATCCACATGCTCAATTCTGAGAGATAAGTGTGTGTGGAAGCCGTCATTCACCAAGCTTGTTGGGAACACAAAGTTTGTTTTCAGTTGCAAACTACACTCCATAAAGTTATATTGGGAGGTTCTAAATCCAACTCGTTTTAAAGTGAAAACTGTAGGATCTTCAAACCGGTTCTATGAAAAAGACTGAGAAACAAGGGTAAAACTTTCTCCTGCAACATATTCCCTTTGTGCTAGATGAACGGAAGTCTATCCACATGCTCAGTTCTGAGAGATATGTGTGTGTGAATTACGTCCTTCATCTAGCTTCTTGGGAACACAAAGTTCCTTTTCAGTTGCAAAATACACTCCATACATATATATAGGGAGGTACTAGCTTCAAGTCGATTTTAAACTGAAAACTGTAGTAACTTCAAACCGGCATTAGGAAACAGATTGAGAAAACAGATTAATAGTTCCTCCTGCAAACATTTCCCTTTGTGCTAGATGAATGAACGTCTCTCCATATGCTCAACTCTAGAGATAAGTGTGTGTGAAGCCGAATTTCACCTAAATTGTTGGGAACACAAAATTTTTTTTCAGTTGCAAACTACACCCCATACATATATATGGGGAGGTACTAACTCCAACTCGGTTTTAAACTGAAAACTGCAGTAACTTCAAACCGGGACTAGGAAAAAGACTGAGAAACCAGAATAAAATTTCACCTGCAAAACGTTCCCTTTGTGCTAGATGAAAGAACGTCTCTCCACATGCTCAGTTCTGAGAGATAAGTGTGTGTGAAAGCCGTCCTTCACATAGCTTGCTGGGATCACAAAATTTCTTTTCACTTGAAAACTACACTCCATAAATATATACGGGGATGTACTTGCTCCAACTCGGTTTTAAAGTGAAAAAAGGAGGATCTTCAAACCGGTACTAGGAAACAGACTGAGAATCCAGAGTAAATGTTTCTCCTGCAAACATTTCCCTTTGTGCTAGATGAATGAACGACTCTCCACATCCCCTGTTATAGAGATAAGTGTGTTTGAAGCCGAACTTCACTTTGCTTGTTAGGAATACAAATTTTCTTTTCTGTTGCAAACTACACTCCTTACATATATATGTGGATGTAAAAGCTCCAACTATGGTTTACAGTGAAAAGTGCAAATACATCAACTTGGCACTAGGAAAGAGACTGAGAAACCCGAATAAATGTTTCACTTGCAACCCGTTCCCTTTGTGCTAGATGAACGAACGTCTTTCCACATGCTCAGTTCTGAGAGATAATTGTGTGTGAAATCCGTCCTTCAACTAGCTTGTTTGAAACTCAAAATTTCTTTTCAGTAGCAAACTACACTCCATACATATATATGGGGATGTACTAGCTCCAAATCGGTTCTACAGTGAAAACTAGAGGAACATTTATCGACACTATGAAACAGACTGAGAAACCAGAGTAAAATTTCTCCTGCAAACAGTTCAATTTGTGCCAGATGAACGAATGTCTCTCCACATGCTCAGTTCTGAGAGATAATTGTGTGTGAAAGCCTTCCTTCACAAAGCTTGTTGGGAACACAAAGTTTCATTTCAGCTGCAAACTACACTACATACATATATATGGGTAGTTACAAGCTCCAACTCGGTTTTACACTGAAAACTGCAGTAACTTCAAACCAGCACTAGGAAAAGACTGAGAAAAAAGAGTAATAGATTCTCCTGCAAACCATTCCCTTTGTGCCAGATTAACGAATTTCTCTCCACAAGCAAAGTTCTGAGAGATAAGGGTGTGTGAATGCCGTCTTTCACATAGCTTGCTGGGATCACAAAATTTCTTTTCATTTGCAAACTAAATTCCATACATATATATGGGGAGGTAAAAGCTCCAAATCGGTTTTACAGTGAAAACTGCAGGAACATCAAACAGGCACTAAGAACAGTCTGAGTATCCAGAGTAAAAATTACTCCTGCAAACCGTTCCCTTTGTGCTAGATGAATGAACGTCTCTTCACATGCTCAGTTCTAGGGTTAAGTGTGTGTGAACCCGAACTTCACATATCTTGTTAGGAATACAAAATTCTTTTTAGTTGCAAACTACACTCCATACATATATATGGGGAGGTTCTTCCTCCAGCTCGGTTTTACAGTGAAAACTACAGGAACATCAACTCGGCACTAGGAAACAGAAGAGAAACCAGAGTAAAAGTTTCTCCTGCAAACCGTTCCCTTTGTGCTAGATGAAAGAACGTCTCTCCATGTGCTCAGTTCTCAGAGATAAGTGTGTGTGAAATCCGTATTTCAACAAGCTTGTTGGGAACACAAAAATTCTTTTCAGTTTCAAACTACAATCCATAAATATATATGGGAAGGTACTAGCTACAACTCGGTTTTAAACTGAAAACTGCAGAAACTTCAAACCGGCACTAGGAAAAAGACTGAGAAACCAGAGTAAAATTTCCCTGCATCCCGGCCATTTTCTGCTACATGAACGAACGTCTCTCCACATGCTCATTTCTGAGAGATAAGTGTGTGTGAAATCCGTTTTCAACTAGCTTGTTGGGAACACAAAAATTCTTTTCAGTTTCAAACTACTATCCATATATATATACGGGGAGGTACAAGCTCCAACACAATTATACAGTGAAAACTGCAAGAAATTCAAAGCGGAACTAGGAAACAGACTGAGAATCCATTGTAAAAGTTTCTCCTGCTACCCGATCCATTTGTGTTAGATGAACGAACGTCTCTCCACATGCTCATTTCTGAGAGATAAGTGTGTGTGGAAGCCGTTATTCACCTAGGTTTTTGGGAACACAAAATTTGTTTTCAGTTGCAAACTACACTCCATACATTTATGTTGGGAGGTTCTAGCTCCAACTCGGTTTTAAAGTGAAAACTGTAGGATCTTCAAACTGGTATTAGGAAAAAGACTGAGAAACCAGAGTAAAACTTACTCCTGCAACATATTCCCTATGTGCTAAATGAACGAACGTCTCTCCACATGCTCATTTCTGAGATATAGTTGTGTGTGGAAGCCGTCATTCATCTAGCTTGTTGGGAACACAAAGGTTGTTTTCACTTTCAAACTACACTCCATAAATATATATGGGGAGGTACTAGCTCCAACTCGGGTTTATTGTGAAATCTGCAGGAACTTCAACCGGCACTAGGTAACAGAATGAGAAACCAGAGTAAACGTTGCTCCTGCAAACCTTTCCCATTGGGCTAAATGAACGAACGTCTCTCCACATGCTCAGTTCTAGAGATAAGTGTGTGTGAAGCCGAACTTCACCAACCATGGTAGTAATAGAAATTTTATTTTCAGTTGCAAACTACACTCCATACATATATAAGGGGATGTACAATCTCCAAATCTGTTTTACATTAAAAACTGGAGGAACATCTAAACGACACTAGGAAACACAGAGAAACCAGAGTAAACTTTCTCCTCCAAACCTTTCAATTTGTGATAGATGAACGAACGTCTATCCACATGCTCAGTTCTGAGAGATAAGTGTGTGTGAAAGTCGTACTTCACATAGCTTGTTGGGAACACAAAGTTTCTTTTCAGTTGCCAAATACAATCCATACATATATATGGGGATATACTAGCTCCAACACGCTTTTAAAGTGAAAACTCTAGGACATTCAAACCGGTACTAGGAAAAAGACTGAGAAACCAGAGTAAAAGTTTCTCCTGCAACATACTCCCTTTGTGCTAGATGAACGAATGTCTCTCCTCATGCTCAGTTCTGAGAGATAAGTGTGTGTGAAAGCCGTCCTTCACATAGCTTGTTGGGAACACAAAATTTCTTTTCAGTTGCAAACTACACTCCATACATATATATGGGGAGTTACTTGCTCCAACACGATTTTACACTGAAAAATGCAGTAACTTCAAACCGGCACTAGGAAACAGACTGAGAACCAGGGCAATAGTTTCTCCTGCAAAACGTTCCCTTTATGCTAGATGAACGAACGTCTCTCCACATGCTCAGTTCTGAGAGATAAATGTGTGTGAAGGCCGTCCTTCACATAGCTTGCTGGGAACACAAAATTTCTTTTCAGGTGCAAACTAAACTCCATACATATATACAGGGAGGTATAAGCTCCAAATCGGTTTTACAGTGAAAACTGCAGGAATATCATCAGGAACTAGGAACAGACTGAGAATCCAGAGTAAAAATTTCTCCTGCAAACCGTACCATTTCTACTACATGAATGAACGTCTCTCCACATGCTCAGTTTTAGAGATAAGTGTGTGTGAAGCCAAACTTCACATAGCTTGTTAGGAATACAAATTTTATTTCAGTTGCAAACTACACTCCATACATATATACGGGGAGGTTCTACCTCCAGCTCGGTTTTACAGTGAAAACTGCAGGACCATCAACTCGGCACTAGGAAACAGACTGAGAATCCAGAATAAATGTTTCCCTTGCAAACCGTTCCCTTTGTGCTAGTTGAACGAACGTCTACCCATATGCTCATTTCTGAGAGATAAGTGTGTGTGAAAGCCGCTTTCACCTATCTTGTTAGGAACACAAAAATTCTTTTCAGATTCAAACTACTCTCCATACATATATACGGAGAGATACAGGCTCTAACACAATTTTACTGTGAAAACAGCAAAAATTCAAACCGGAACTAGGAAACAGACTGAGAATCCATTGTAAAAGTTTCTCCTGCTAACCGTTCCATTTGTGCTAGGTGAACGAACGTCTATCCACATGCTCAATTCTGAGAGATAAGTGTGTGTGGAAGCCGTCATTCACCAAGCTTGTTGGGAACACAAAGTTTGTTTTCAGTTGCAAACTACACTCCATAAAGTTATACTGGGTGGTTCTAAATCCAACTCGTTTTTAAAGTGAAAACTGTAGGATCTTCAAACCGGTACTATGAAAAAGACTGAGAAACCAGAGTAAAACTTTCTCATGCAACATATTCCCTTTGTGCTAGATGAACGAAAGTCTCTCCACATGCTCAGTTCTAGAGATAAGTGTGTGTGAAGCCGAACTTCAACAACCATGGTAGTAATAGAAATTTTATTTTCAGTTGCAAACTACACTCCATACATATATATGGGGATGTACTAGCTCCAAATCTGTTTTACATTAAAAACTGGAGGAACATCTAAACGACACTAGGAAACACAGAGAAACCAGAGAAAACTTTCTCCTCCAAACCTTTCAATTTGTGATAGATGAACAAACGTCTACCCAAATGCTCAGTACTGAGAGATAAGTGTGTGTGAAATACGTCCTTCATCTAGCTTCTTGGGAACACAAAGTTCCTTTTAAGTTGCAAAATACACTCTATACATATATATGGGGAGGTACTAGCTCCAAGTCGATTTTACACTGAAAATTGTAGTAACTTCAACCCGGCACTAGGAAACAGATTGAGAAACCAGAGTAATAGTTTCTCCTGCAAAACTTTCCCTTTGTGCTAGATGAATGAACGTCTCTCCACATGCTCAATTCTAGAGATAAGTGTGTGTGAAGCTGAATTTCACCTAACTTGTTGGGAACACAAAATTTTTTTTCAGTTGCAAACTACACTCCATACATGTATATGGGGAGGTACTAACTCCAACTCGGTTTTAAACTGAAAACTGCAGTAACTTTAAACCGGAACTAGGAAACAGACTGAGAAACCAGAGTAAAATTTCTCCTGCAAGCCGTTCATTTACTGCTAGATGAACGAACGTCTCTGTACATGTTCAGTTCTGAGAGATAAGTGTGTGTGAAAGCCGTATTTCAACTAGCTTGTTGTGAACACAAAAATTCTTTTCAGTTTCAAACTACTCTCCATAAATATATAAGGAGAGGTACAAGCTCCAACACAATTTTACAGTGAAAACTGCTAGAAATTCAAAACGGAACTAAGAAACAGACTGAGAATCCATTGTAAAAGTTTCTCCTGCTACCCGTTCCATTTGTGCTAGATGAACGAACGTCTCTCCACATGCTCATTTCTGAGAGATAATTGTGTGTGGAAGCCGTCCTTCAACTAGCTTGTTGGGAACACAAAGTTTGTTTTCAGTTGCAAACTACACTCCATACATATATATGGGGTGGTACTAGCTCCAACTCGGTTTTACTGTGAAAACTGCAGGAACTTCAACCGGCACTAAGAAATAGAATGAGAAACCATAGTAAACGTTGCTCCTTCAAACCTTTCCCTTTCGTCTAGATGAACGAACGTCTCTCCAACTGCTCAGTTCTGAGAGATAAGTGTGTGTGAAAGCCGTCCTTCACCTAGCTTGTTGGGAACACAAAATTACTTTTCAGTAGCAAATTAAAATCCATACATATATATGGGGAGGTACTACCTCCAACTCGTTTTTAAAGTGAAATCTGCAGGATCTTCAAACCGGCACAGGGAAACAGACTGAGAAACCAGAGTAAAAGTTTCTCCTGTAAACCTTTCCCACTGTGCTACATGAACGAAAGTCTCTACACATGCTCAGTTCTGAGAGAAATTTGTGTGTGAAAGCCGTCCTTCACATAGCTTGTTGGGAACACAAAGTTTCTTTTCAGTTGCAAACTAAACTCCATACATATATACGGGGATGTACTAGCTCCAACTCGGGTTTAAAGTGAAACCTGCAGGATCTTCAAACCAGCACTAGGAAACAGACTGAGAAACCAGAGTTAAATTTCTCCTGCATACTGTTCATTTGTGCTAGATGAATGAACGTCTCTCCACATGCTCAGTTCTGAGAGATTACTGTGTGTGAAAGCCGTACTTCACCAAGCTTGTTGGGAACACAAAATTCCTTTTCAGTTGCAAACTAAACTCCATAAATATATACGGGGATGTACTAGCTCCAACTCGGGTTTAAAGTGAAAACTGCAGAATCTTCAAACCGGCACTAGGAAACAGACTGAGAATCCAGAATAAAGGTTTCCCTTGCAAACCGTTCCCTTTGTGCTAGTTGAACGAACGTCTCCCCATATGCTCATTTCTGAGAGGTAAGAGGGTGTGAAAGCCGTCTTTCCACTAGCTTGTTGGGAACACAAAAATTCTTTTCAGTTTCAAACTACTCTCCATAAATTTATACGGGGAGGTACAAGCTCCAACACAATTTTACAGTGAAAACTGCAAGCATTTCAAACCGGAACTAGGAAACAGACTGAGAATCCATTGTAAAAGTTTCTCATGCTACACGTTCCATTTGTGCTAGATGAACGAACGTCTCTCCAAATGCTCATTTCTGAGAGATGAAGGTGTGTGGATGCCGTAATTCACCTAGCTTTTTGGGAACACAAAGTTTGTTTTCAGTTGCAAACTACAATCCATAAAGTTATATTGGGAAGTTCTAGCACCAACTCGCTTTTAATGTGAATAATGTAGGATCTTCAAACCGGTACTATGAAAAAGACTGTGAAACCAGAGTAAAACTTTCTCCTGCAACACGTTCCCTTTGTGCTAGATGAACGAAAGTCTCTCCACATGCTCAGTTCTGAAAGATAAGTGTGTGTGAAATACGTCCTTCATCTAGCTTCTTGGGAACACAAAGTTCCTTTTAAGTTGCAAAATACACTCCATACATATATATGGGGAGGTACTAGCTCCAAGTCGATTTTACACTGAAAATTGTAGTAACTTCAAACCGGCACTAGGAAACAGATTGAGAAACCAGAGTAATAGTTTCTCCTGCAAACCTTTCCCTTTGTGCTGGATGAATGAACGTCTCTCCACATGCTCAATTCTAGAGATAAGTGTGTGTGAAGCCGAATTTCAACTAACTTGTTGGGAACACAAAATTTTTTTTCAGTTGCAAACTACACTCCATACATGTATATGAGGAGGAACTAACTCCAACTCGGTTTTAAACTGAAAACTTCAGTAACTTCAAACCGGGACTAGGAAACAAACTGAGAAACCAGAGTAAAATTTCCCCTGCAAGCCGTTCATTTACTGCTAGATGAACGAACGTCTCTCCACATGCTCAGTTCTGAGAGATAAGTGTGTGTGAAAGCCGTCTTTCACCTAGCTTGTTGGGAACACAAAAATTCTTTCAGTTTCAAACTACTCTCCATACGTGTATAAGGGGAGGTACAAGCTCCAACAGAATTTTACAGTGAAAACTGCTATAAATTCAAACCGGAACTAGGAAAGAGACTGAGAATCCATTGTAAAAGTTTCTCCTGCTATCCGTTCCATTTGTGCTAGATGAACGAACGTCTCTCCACATGCTCATTTCTGAGAGAGAAATGTGTGTGGAAGCCGTTCTTCACGTAGCTTGTTGGGAACACAAAGTTTCTTTCCAGTTGCAAACTAAACACCATACATATATACGGGGATGTACTAGCTCCAACTCGGTTTTAAAGTGAAAACTGCAGGATCTTCATACCGGCACTAGGAAACAGACTGAGAATCCAGAGCAATAGTTTCTCCTCAAAACGTTCCCTTTATGCTAGATGAACGAACGTCTCTCCACATGCTCAGTTCTGAGAGATTAATGTGGGTTAAGGCCGTCCTTCACATAGCTTGCTGGGAACACAAAATTTCTTTTCAGTTGCAAACTAAACTCCATACATATATACAGGGAGGTATAAGCTCCAAATCGGTTTTACAGCGAAAACTGCAGGAATATCATCAGGAACTAGGAACAGACTGAGAATCCAGAGTAAAAATTTCTCCTGCAAACCGTACCATTACTACTACATGAATGAACGTCTCTCCACATGCTCAGTTTTAGAGATAAGTGTGTGTGAAGCCAAACTTCACATAGCTTGTTAGGAATACAAATTTTATTTCAGTTGCAAACTACACTCCATACATATATACGGGGAGGTTCTACCTCCAGCTCGGTTTTACAGTGAAAACTGCAGGACCATCAACTCGGCACTAGGAAACAGACTGAGAATCCAGAATAAATGTTTCCCTTGCAAACCGTTCCCTTTGTGCTAGTTGAACGAACGTCTACCCATATGCTCATTTCTGAGAGGTAAGTGTGTGTGAAAGCCGCTTTCACCTATCTTGTTAGGAACACAAAAATTCTTTTCAGTTTCAAACTACTCTCCATACATATGTACGGGGAGATACAAGCTCCAACACAATTTTACTGTGAAAACAGCAAGAAATTCAAACCGGAACTAGGAAACAGGCTGAGAATCCATTGTAAAAGTTTCTCCTGCTAACCGTGCCATTTGTGCTAGATGAACGAACGTCTATCCACATGCTCAATTCTGAGAGATAAGTGTGTGTGGAAGCCATCATTCACCAAGCTTGTTGGGAACACAAAGTTTGTTTTCAGTTGCAAACTACACTCCATAAAGTTATATTGGGTGGTTCAAAATCCAACTCGCTTTTAAAGTGAAAACTGTAGGATCTTCAAACCGGTACTATGAAAAAGACTGAGAAACCAGAGTAAAACTTTCTTATGCAACATATTCCCTTTGTGCTAGATGAACGAAAGTCTCTCCACATGCACAGTTCTAGAGATAAGTGTGTGTGAAGCCGAACTTCACCAACCATGATAGTAATAGAAATTTTATTTTCAGTTGGAAACTACACTCCATACATATATATGGGGATGTACTAGCTCCAAATCTGTTTTACATTAAAAACTGGAGGAACATCTAAACGACACTAGGAAACACAGAGAAACCAGAGTAAACTTTCTCCTCCAAACCTTTCAATTTGTGATAGATGAACGAACGTCTACCCAAATGCTCAGTACTGAGAGATAAGTGTGTGTGAAATACGTCCTTCATCTAGCTTCTTGGGAACACAAAGTTCCTTTTAAGTTGCAAAATACACTCTATACATATATATGGGGAGGTACTAGCTCCAAGTCGATTTTACACTGAAAATTTTAGTAACTTCAAACCGGCACTAGGAAACAGATTGAGAAACCAGAGTAATAGTTTCTCCTGCTAAATTTTCCCTTTGTGCTAGATGAATGAACGTCTCTCCACATGCTCAATTCTAGAGATAAGTGTGTGTGAAGCCGAATTTCACCTAACTTGTTGGGAACACAAAATTTTTTTTCAGTTGCAAACTACACTCCATACATGCATATGGGGAGGTACTAACTACAACTCGGTTTTAAACTGAAAACTGCAGTAACTTTAAACCGGAACTAGGAAACAGACTGAGAAACCAGAGTAAAATTTCTCCTGCAAGCCGTTCATTTACTGCTAGATGAACGAACGTCTCTGTACATGCTCAGTTCTGAGAGATAAGTGTGTGTGAAAGCCGTCCTTCAACTAGCTTGTTGGGAACACAAAGTTTGTTTTCAGTTGCAAACTACACTCCATACATATATATGGGGATGTACTAGCTCCAACTCTGTTTTACTGTGAAAACTGCAGGAACTTCAACCGGCACTAAGAAATAGAATGAGAAACCATAGTAAACTTTGCTCCTTCAAACCTTTCCCTTTGGTCTAGATGAACGAACGTCTCTCCACATGCTCAGTTCTGAGAGATAAGTGTGTGTGAAAGCCGTCCTTCACCTAGCTTGTTGGGAACACAAAGTTTCTTTTCAGTTGCAAACTAAACTCCATACATATATACGGGGATGTACTAGCTCCAACTCGGGTTTAAAGTGAAACCTGCAGGATCTTCAAACCGGCACTAGGAAACAGACTGAGAAACCAGAGTTAAATTTCTCCTGCATACTGTTCATTTGTGCTAGATGAATGAACGTCTCTCCACATGCTCAGTTCTGAGAGATTACTGTGTGTGAAAGCCGTACTTCACCAAGCTTGTTGGGAACACAAAATTCCTTTTCAGTTGCAAACTAAACTCCATAAATATATACGGGGATGTACTAGCTCCAACTCGGGTTTAAAGTGAAAACTGCAGAATCTTCAAACCGGCACTAGGAAACAGACTGAGAATCCAGAATAAAGGTTTCCCTTGCAAACCGTTCCCTTTGTGCTAGTTGAACGAACGTCTCCCCATATGCTCATTTCTGAGAGGTAAGAGGGTGTGAAAGCCGTCTTTCCACTAGCTTGTTGGGAACACAAAAATTCTTTTCAGTTTCAAACTACTCTCCATAAATTTATACGGGGAGGTACAAGCTCCAACACCATTTTACAGTGAAAACTGCAAGCATTTCAAACCGGAACTAGGAAACAGACTGAGAATCCATTGTAAAAGTTTCTCATGCTACACGTTCCATTTGTGCTAGATGAACGAACGTCTCTCCAAATGCTCATTTCTGAGAGATGAGGGTGTGTGGATGCCGTAATTCACCTAGCTTTTTGGGAACACAAAGTTTGTTTTCAGTTGCAAACTACAATCCATAAAGTTATATTGGGAAGTTCTAGCACCAACTCGCTTTTAATGTGAATAATGTAGGATCTTCAAACCGGTACTATGAAAAAGACTGTGAAACCAGAGTAAAACTTTCTCCTGCAACCCGTTCCCTTTGGTCTAGATGAACGAACGTCTCTCCACATGTTCAGTTCTGAGAGATAAGTGTGTGTGAAAGCCGTCCTTCACCTAGCTTTTTGGGAACACAAATTTTGTTTTCAGTTGCAAACTACAATCCATAAAGTTATATTGGGAAGTTCTAGCTCCAACTCGCTTTTAATGTGAAAAATGTAGGATCTTCAAACCGGTACTATGAAAAAGACTGTGAAACCAGAGTAAAAGTTTCTCCTGCAAACCTTTCCCACTGTGCTACATGAACGAAAGTCTCTCCATATGCTCATTTCTGAGAGGTAAGAGGGTGTGAAAGCCGTCTTTCCACTAGCTTGTTGGGAACACAAAAATTCTTTTCAGTTTCAAACTACTCTCCATAAATTTATACGGGGAGGTACAAGCTCCAACACAATTTTACAGTGAAAACTGAAAGCATTTCAAACCGGAACTAGGAAACAGACTGAGAATCCATTGTAAAAGTTTCTCATGCTACACGTTCCATTTGTGCTAGATGAACGAACGTCTCTCCAAATGCTCATTTCTGAGAGAGAAATGTGTGTGGAAGCCATCCTTCACCTAGCTTGTTGGGAACACAAAGTTTCTTTTCAGTTGCAAACTAAACACCATACATATATATGGGGATGTACTAGCTCCAACTCGGTTTTAAAGTGAAAACTGCAGGATCTTCAAACCGGCACTAGAAAACACACTGAGAATCCAGAGTAAAAATTTCTTCTGCAAACCGTTCCAATTTTGCTAGATGAATGAACGTCTCTCCACATGCTCAGTTCTAGAGATAAGTATGTGTGAAGCCCCACTTCACCAGCTTTTTAGGTATACAAACTTTATTTTCAGTGGCAAACTACACTCCATAAATATATATATGGGGATTTACTTGCTCCAACACGGTTTTACACTGAAAAATGCAGTAACTTCAAACCGGCACTAGGAAACAGACTGAGAATCCAGAGTAATAGTTTCTCATGCAAACCGTTACTTTTGTGCTAGATGAAAGAACGTCTTTCCACATGCTCATATCTGAGAAATAAATGTGTGTGAATGCCGTCCTTCACATAGCTTGCTTGGATCACAAAATTTTTTTTCAGTTGCAAACTAAACTCCATTCATATTTACGGGGAGGTATAAGCTCCAAATCTGTTTTACAGCGAAAACTGCAGGAATATCAAACAGGAACTAGGAACAGACTGAGAATCCAGAGTAAAAATTTCTCCTGCAAACCGTACTATTTCTGCTACATGAATGAACGACTCTCCACCTGCTCAGTTCTAGAGATAAATGTGTGTGAAGCCAAACGTCACATAGCTTGTTAGGAATACAATTTTTCTTTCATTTGAAACTACAGTCCGTACACATATATGTTGAGGTTCTACCTCCAGCTCGTATTTACAGTGATAACTGCAGGACCGTCAACTCGGCACTAGGAAACAGACTGAGAATCCAGAATAAATATTTCCCTTGCAAACGGTTCCCTTTGTGCTAGTTGAACGAACGTCTCTCCACATGCTCAGTTCTGAGAGATAAGTGTTGTGGAAGCCGTCATTCACCTAGCTTGTTGGGAACACAAAGTTTGTTTTCAGTTGTAAATTACACACCATACGTTTATATTGGTAGGTACTAGTTCCAACTCCGTTTTAATGTGATAAATGTAGGATCTTCAAACCGGTACAAGGAAAAGACTGAGAATCCAGAGTAAATGTTTCTCCTGCAAACAATTCCATTTGTGCTAGATGAATGAACGTCTCTCCACATGCTCTGTACTAGAGTTAAGTGTGTGTGAAGCCGAAATTCACCTTGCTTGTTAGGAATACAAATTTTCTTTTCAGTTGCAAACTACACTCCATACATATATAAGGGGATGTATTAGCTCCAAATCGGGTTTACAGTGAAAACTGCAAAAACATTAACTTGGCACTAGGAAAGAGACTGAGAAACCAGACTATATGTTTCACTTGCAAACCGTTCCCTTTGTGCTAGATGAACGAACGTCTCTCCACATGCTCAGTTCTGAGAGATAATTGTGTGTGAACGCCGTCCTTCACCTAGCTTGTTGGAAACACAAAGTTTCTTTTCAGTAGCAAACTACACTCCTTACATACATATTGGGATGTACTAGCTCCAAATCTGTTCTACACTGAAATCTGGAGGAACATCTTACCGACACTATGAAACAGACTGAGAAACCTGAGTAAACTTTCTCCTGCAAACAGTTTAATTTGTGCTAGATGAGCGAATTTCTCTCCACATGCTCAGTTCTGAGAGATAATTGTGTGTGAAAGCCGTCCTTCACATAGCTTGTTGGGAACACAAGTTTCTTTTCAGCTGCAAACTAAAATCCATACATATATACGGGGATGTACTAGCTCCAAGTCGGTTTTAAAGTGAAAACTGTAGGATCTTCAAACCGGTACTAGGAAAAATACTAAGAAACCAGAGTAAAAGTGTCTCCTGATATATATTCCTTTTGTGCTTGATGAACGAATATCTCTCCACATGATCAGGTCTGAGAGATATGTGTGTGTGAAAGCCGTGATTCACCTAGCTTGTTGGGAACACAAAGTTTCTTTTCAGTTGCTAACTACACTCCATAAATATATACGGGGACGTACTAGTTCCAACACGGTTTTAAAGTGAAAACTGAAGTATCTTCATACCGGCACTAGGAATCTTACTGAGAATCCAGACTGAAAGTTTCTCATGCAAACTGTTCCCTTTGTTCTACATGTATGAACGACTCTCCACATGCTCAGATCTGAGAGATAATTGTGTGTGAAATCGGTCCTTCAACTAGCTTGTTGGGAACACAAAATTTCTTTTCATTTGCAAACTACACTCCATACATATATATGGGGATGTTCTAACTCCAGCTCAGTTTTACAGTGAAAACTGCCGGAACATCAACTCGGCACTAGGAAACAGACTGAGGAACCAGACTAAATGTTTCCCTTGCAACCCGTTCCCGTTGTGCTAGATGAACGAACGTCTCTCCACATACTCAGTTCTGAGAGATAAGTGAGTGTGGAAGCCGTAATTCACCTAGCTTGTTGGGAAAACAAAGTTTTTTTCAGTTGCAATCTACACTTCATATAATTATATTGGGAGGTACTAGCTCCAACTCGGTTTTAATGTGATAACTGCAGGATCTCCATACCTGTACTGGGAAAAAGACTGAGAAAACAGAGTAAAAGTTCCTCCTGCAACTCGTTCCCATTGTGCTAGATAAACGAACGACTCTCCACATGCTCAGTTATGAGAGATAATTCTCTGGGAAAGCCGTCATTCACATAGCATGTGGGGAACACAAAATTTCTTTTCAGTGGCAAACTACACTCCATAAATATATATGGGGAGGTACAAGCTCCAAATCTGTTTTACAGTGAAAACTGAAGGAACTTAAAACAGGCACTAGGAAACAGACTGAGAATCCAGAGTATATATTTCTCCTGCAAACCGTACCATATTTTGTAGATGAATAAAAGTTTTTTCACATGTTCAGTTCTAGAGATAATTGTGTGTGAAGTCGTAATTCACCTAGCTTTTTAGGAATACAAATTTTTTTTCAGTTGCAAACTACACTCCATACATATATATGGGGATGTACTAGCTACAAATCGGTTTTACAGTAAAAACTAGAGGAACTTTTTACTGACACTAGGAAACAAACTGAAAACCAGAGTAAACTTTCCCCTGCAACCCGTTCAATTTGTGCTAGATGAACGAACGTCTCTCCACATGCTCAGATCTGAGATATAGGTGTGTGTGGAAGCCGTCATTCATCTAGCTTGCTGGGAACACAAAGTTTGTTTTCACTTGCAAACTACACTCCATAAATATATATGGGGAGGTACTAGCTCCAACTCGGGTTTATTGTGAAACTGCAGGAACTTCAACCGGCACTAGGTAACAGAATGAGAAACCAGAGTAAACGTTGCTCCTGCAAACCTTTCCCATTAGGCTAAATGAACGAACGTCTCTCCACATGCTCAGTTCTAGAGATAAGTGTGTGTGAAGCCGAACTTCACCAACCATGGTAGTAATAGAAATTTTATTTTCACATGCAAACTACACTCCATACATATATATGGGGATGTACTAGCTCCAAATCTGTTTTACATTAAAAACTGGAGGAACATCTAAACGACACTAGGAAACACAGAGAAACCAGAGTAAACTTTCTCCTCCAAACCTATCAATTTGTGATAGATGAACGAACGTCTATCCACATGCTCATTTCTGAGAGATAAGTGTGTGTGAAAGCCATACTTCACATAGCTTGTTGGGAACACAAAGTTTCTTTTCAGTTGCAAAATACAATCCATACATATATATGGGGATGTACTAGCTCCAACACGCTTTTAAAGTGAAAACTCTAGGACATTCAAACCGGTACTATGAAAAAGACTGAGAAACCAGAGTAAAACTTTCTCCTGCAACATATTCCCTTTGTGCTAGATGAACGAATGTCTCTCCTCATGCTCAGTTCTGAGAGATAATTGTGTGTGAAAGCCGTCCTTCACATAGCTTGTTGGGAACACAAAATATCTTTTCAGTTGCAAACTACACTCCATACATATATAAGGGGAGTTACTTGCTCCAACACGGTTTTACACTGAAAACTGCAGTAACTTCAAACCGGCACTAGGAAAAGACTGAGAAACCAGAGCAATAGTTTCTCCTGCAAAACATTCCCTTTGTGCTAGATGAACGAACGTCTCTCCACATGCTCAGTACTGAGAGAAAAATGTGTGTTAATGTCGTCCTTCACATAGCTTGCTGGGAACACAAAATTTCTTTTCAGTTGCAAACTAAACTCCATACATATATAAGGGGAGGTATAAGCTCCAAATCGGTTTTATAGTGAAAACTGCAGGAATATCATCAGGAACTAGGAACAGACTGAGAATCCAGAGTAAAAATTTCTCCTGCAAACCGTACCATTACTACTACATGAATGAACGTCTCTCCACAAACTCAGTTTTAGAGATAAGTGTGTGTGAAGCCAAACTGCACATAGCTTGTTAGGAATACAAATTTTATTTCAGTTGCAAACTACACTCCATACATATATACGGGGAGGTTCTACCTCCAGCTCGGTTTTACAGTGAAAACTGCAGGACCATCAACTCGGCACTAGGAAACAGACTGAGAATCCAGAATAAATGTTTCCCTTGCAAACCGTTCCCTTTGTGCTAGTTGAACGAACGTCTACCCATATGCTCATTTCTGAGAGATAAGTGTGTGTGGAAGCCGTGCTTCACCTAGCTTGTTGGGAACACAAAGTTTCTTTTCAGTTGCAAACTAAACTCCATACATATATACGGGTATGTACTAGCTCCAACTCGGGTTTAAATTGAAAACTGCTGGATCTTCAAACCGGCACTAGGAAACAGACTGAGAAACCTGAGTAAAAATTTCTTCTCCAAACTGTTTCCGTTTTGCTAGATGAATGAACGTCTCTCTACATGCTCAGTTCTAGAGATAAGTATGTGTGAAGCCGAACTTCACCAGCTTTTTAGGTATACAAATTTTATTTTCAGTGGCAAAATAAACTCCATAAATATATATATGGGGAGTTACTAGCTCCAACACGGTTTTACAATGAAAACTGCAGTAACTTCAAACCGGCACTAGGAAACAGACTGAGAATCCAGAGTAATAGTTTCTCATGCAAACCGTTACTTTTGTGCTAGATGAACGAACGTGTCTCCACATGCTCAGATTTGAGAGATAAATGTGTGTGAATGCCGTCCTTCACCTAGCTTGCTGGGATCACAAAATTTCTTTTCAGTTGCAAACTAAACTCCATTCATATTTACGGGGATGTATAAGCTCCAAATCTGTTTTACAGCGAAAACTGCAGGAACTTCAAACTGGCACTAGGAAACAGACTGAGAAACCAGAGAAAAGTTTCTCCTGCAACCTGTTCCCTTTGTACTAGATGAAAGAAAGTATCTCCACATGCTAAGTTCTGAGAGATATGTGTGTGTGATAGCCGTACTTCACCTAGCTGGTTGGGAACACAAAGTTTCTTTTCAGTTGCAAAATCCAATCTATACATATATATGGGGAAGTAATAATTCCGACTCAGTTTTACAGTGAAAACTGAAGGAATTTCAAACAGGCACTAGGAAAAAGACTGAAAAACCAGAAAAAATTTTCTACTGCATACCGTTCCCTTTGTGCTATGTGAACGAACGTCTCTCCACATGCTCAGTTCTGAGACATATGTGTGTGTAAAAGACTTCCTTTACCTTGCTTTTTTGGAACACAAAGTTTCTTTTCAGTTGCAAACTCCACTCCATACATATATATGGGGAGGTTCTAGCTCCAATTCGGTTTTACACTGAAACTGCAGGAAATTCAAACCGGCACTTGGAAACAGACTGAGAAACCAGAGAAAATTTTCCCCTGCCAAACGAACCCTTTGTGCTAAATGAATGACCATGTCTCCACATGATCATTTAGGAGAGATAAGTGTGTCTGAAAGCCGAACTTAACCTATCCTGTTGTGAAAACAAAGTTTCTTTTCAGTTGCAAACTCCACTCCATACATATATATGGGGAGGTAAAAGCTCCAACACAGTTTTACAGTGAAAACAGCAGGAACATCAAACCGGCACTAGGAAACAGAATGAGAAACCGGAGAAAAAGTTTCTACTGCAACCCGTTCCCTTTGTGCTAGATGAACGATAGTCTCTCCACATGCTCATTTTTCAGAAATAAGTGTGTGTGAAATCCGTACTTCACCTAGATTGTTTGGAACACAAACTATCTTTTCAGTGGCAAAATACACTCCATACTTATTTATGGGGAGGTACTAGCTCCAAATAGGTTTTACAGTGAAAACTGCAGGAACTTCTACCCGGCAGCAGTAAATACACTGAGAAAGCAGAGTAAAATATTCCCATGCATACAGTTCCGTTTGTGCTAGATGGAAGAACCTCTCTCCACATGCTCAGATCTGAGACATATGTGTGAGTGAAAGCCATACTTCACCTAGCATGTTGGGAACACAAAGTGAGTTTTTCATTTGCAAACCCCACTTCATACATATATATGGGGAAGAAGTAGCTCAAAAACGGTTTAACAGTGAAAACTGCAGGAAATTCAAACCGGCACTAGGAAACAGAATGAGAAACCAGAGTAAAAGTTTCACATGCAAACCGTTCCCTGTGTGCTAGATGAACGAGCTTGTCACCACATGCTCAATTCCGAGATATAATTGTGTGTGAAAGCCGTCCTTCACCAGCATGTTGGGACCACAAAGATTCTTTCAGTTGCAAATTCCAGTTCGTACATATAAATGGGAGGTACTAGCTCCAAATATGTTTTACAGTGAAAACTGCAGGAAGTTCAAACCAGCAGTAGGAAATAGACTGAGAAAGCAGAGTAAAATTTTCTCATGAATACCGATCCCTTTGTGCTAGATGAAGGAACGTCTCTCAACATGCTCAGTTCTGAGACATAAGAGTGTTTGATAGCCGTCCTTCACCTAGCTTGATGTGAACACAGAGTTTCTTTTCAGTTGAAAACTCCACTTCACATATATATATGAGGAGGTACTAGCTCCAAGTCGTCTTTAAAGTGAAAACAGCAGGACCTTAAAACCGGAACTAGGAAACAGACTGAGAAACCAAAGTAAAAGTTTCTCCTGCAAACCGTTCCCTTTATGCTACATGAAAGAAGGTCTCTCCACATGCTCAGTACTTAGAGATATGTGTGTGTGAAAGCCGTCCTTCTACTACTTTGATGGGAAAACTAAGTTTCTTTTCAGTTGCAAACTCCACTCCATACATATATGTGCGGTGGAACAAGCTCCAATACTTTTTTAAACTGAAAACTGCAGGAACTTCAAACCGGAAATAGGAAACAGACTGAGATTCAAGTGTGAAAGTTTCTCCTGCATCCCATTCCCTTTATGCTAGATGAAAGAATGTCTCTCCACATGATCAGTTCTGAGATTTATGTGTGTTTGACAGCCGTACTTCATCTAGGTTGCTGGGAACACAAAGATTCTTTTCAGTTGCAAAATCCAATCCATACATATATATGGGGAGGTAATAGCTCCGACACGATTTTACAGTGAAATCTGAAGGAAATTCAAAACAGCACTAGGAAAAAGCTGAGAAACCAGAAAAAAATTTCTACTGCAAACCGTTCTCTTTGTGCTAGATGAACGAACGTCTCTTCACTTCTCATTATTCAGAAGTAAGTGTGTGTGAAAGCCGTCCTTCAACTAGCTTGTTGGGAACACAAAGATTCTTTTCATTTGCAAACCACACTCCATACATATATATTGGGAGGTACAAGCTCCAACTCGATTTTACAGTGAAAACTGCAGCAACTTCAATCCGGCATTAGGAAACAGACTTAGAATCCAGAGTAAAAGATTCTCCTGCAACCAATTGCTTTGTGCTAGATGAACGAACGTCTCTCCACCTGCTCCGTTTTTAAGAGATATTTGTGTGTGTAAGCCGTTCTTCACCTAGCTTGTTGGGAACAGAAAAATTCTTTTCAGTTGCAAACTGACTCCATACATATATATGGGAAGTTACTAGCTCAAAATCGGTTTTAAAGTGAAACTTGCAGGAAGTTCAAACCGGCACTAGGAAACAGACTGAGAAACCAGAGTAAAAGTTTCTTCTGCAACCCGTTCCTTTGTGCTAGATGAACGAACGACTCTCCAAATTCTCAGTTCTGAGAGACACGTGTGTGTGAAAGCTGTCCTTCAAATTTTTTGATGGGAACACAAATTTTCTTTTCAGTTGCAATATCCACTCCATACATATATATGGGGAGGTACTAGCTCCATCTTGGTTTTACAGTGAAAACTGCAGGAACATCAAACCGGCACTAGGAAACATACTGAGACACCAGAGAAAAAGTTTCCCTTGCAACAAGTTCCATTTGTGCTAGATGAACGAACGCCTCTACACATGCTCAGTTCTGAGAGATAAGTGTGTGTGAAAGCCGTCCTTAACCTAGTTTGATGGGAACACAAAGTTTCTTTTCAGACGCAAATTCCACTCCATATATATATATGGGGAGTTTCTAGCTCCAACTCTGTATTACAGAGAAATCTGCTGGAACATCATACCGGCACTAGAAAACAGCATGAGAAACCAGAGATAAATTTTCCCGTAACCCGTTCCCTTTGTGCTTGATGAACGATCGTGTCTCCACATGCTCAATTCGGAGAGATAATTGTGTGAGAAGCCGACCATCACCTACCTTGTTGGGAACACAAAGTTTCTTTTCTGTTGCAAAATCCACTCTATACTTATATATGGGGAGGTAATAGATCCAACTCGGTTTTACAGAGAAAATTGCAGGAACTTCAAACTGGCACTAGGAAACAGACTGAGAAACCAGAAAAAATTTTCTCCTGCAAACCATTCCCTTTGTGCTAGATGAATGAAAGTCTCCCAATCCTTAATTTCAGAATTGTGTGTGTAAGCCGTACTTCACATAGCCTGTTGGGAACACAAATTATCTTTTCAGTTTCAAACTCCACTCCATACATCTTTTTGGGTAGTACTAGCTCCAAATCTGTTTTACACTGGACACTGCAGGAACTTCAAACCGGCAGTAGGAAATAGACTGAAAGCAGTGAAAAATTTTCTCATGCAAACAGTTCAATTTGTGCTAGATGAACGAAAGTCTCTCCACATGCTCAGTTCTGAGATATAAGTGTGGTGAAAGCCGTCCTTCACATAGCTTGTTGGCAACAGAAAAATTCTTTTCAGTTGCAAATTACACTCCATTCATATATATGGGGAGGTACAAGCTCCAACTCGATTTTACAGTGAAAATTGCAGGAATTTCAAATTGGCACTAGGAAACAGACTGAGAAACCAGAGTAAAAGTTTCTTCTGCAACCCGTTCCCTTTGTGCTAGATGAACGAACGTCTCTCCACATGCTCAGTTCTGAGAGATAAGTGTGTGTGAAAGCCGACCTTCACAAAGATTGTTTGGAACACAAAGTCTCTATTCAGTTGCAAACTGCAATCCATAATTATATATGGGGAGGTACAAACTCCAACTCGGTTTTACAGTGAAAACTGCAGGAACTTCAAACCGGCACTAGGAAACAGACTGAGGAACGAGAGAAAATGTTTCTCCTGCAACCCGTTCCCTTTGTGCTAGATGAACGAATGTCTCTCCACATGCTCATTTTTCAGAAGTAATTGTGTGTGAATTCCGTCCTTAACCTAGCTTGTTGGGAACAGAAAGTATCTTTTAAGGTGCTAATTACACTCCATACATATATATGGGGTGGTACTATCTCCAAATCTTCTTTACAGTGAAAACTACAGGAACTACTAACCGGCAGTAGGAAATAGACTGAGAAAGCAGAGTAAAATTATCTCATGCATCCCGTTCCCTTTGTACTAGATGAAAGAAATTCTCTACAAATGCTCAGTTCTGAGAGATAAGTGTGTGTGATAGCCGTGCTTCACCTAGCTTGTTGGGAACACATAGTTTCTTTTCAGTTGCAAAATCCACTCCACACATATATATGGGGAGGTAATAGCTCCGCCATGTTTTTACAGTGAAAACTGAAGGAACTTCAAACCGGCACTAGGAAAAAGACTGAGAAACCAGAAAAAATTTTCTACTGAACACCGTTCCCTTTGTGCTACATGAACGAACGCCTCTTCACTTATTTTTCAGAAGAAAGTGTGTGTGAAATCCGTCCATCACCTAGCTTGTTGGAAACACAAAGTATCTTTTCAGTTTCATACTCCACTCCATACATCAATATGGGGAGGTACTAGCTCCAACCGTTTTACAGTGAAAACTGCAGGAACGTCAAACCAGCACTAGGAAACAGACTGAGAAACCAGAGTAAAATTTCTCCTGCAACTCTTTCCATTTGTGGTAGATGAACGAACGTCTCTCCACATGTTCAGTTCAGAGATAAGTGTGTGTGAAAGCCGTCCTTCACCTAGCTTGTTGGGAACACAAAGACCCTTTTCAGTTGCTAACTCCACTCCATACATATATATATTGGGAGGTACTAGCTCCAACTCGGTTTTACAGTGAAAACTGCAGCAACCTCAATCCAACACTAGGAAACAGAATGAGAATCCAGAGTAAAAGTTTCTCCTGCAACCAGTAGTTTTGTGCTAGATGAACGAACGTCTCTACACCTGCTCCATTTTTAAGAGATTTTTGGGTGTGGAAGTCGTTCTTTACCAAACTTGTTAGGAACACAAAGATTCATTTAAGTTGCAAAGGGCACTCCATATATATATATGTGTAGATACTGCCTCTAACTCGGTTTTACAGTGAAAACTGGAGGAACTTCAAACCATCACTAGGAAACAGACTGAGAAACCAGAGTAAAAGTTTCTCCTGCAGCCCTTTCCTTTTGTGCTAGATGAACGAAAGTCTCTCCACATGCTTGATTTTTAAGAGATAAGTTTGTGTGAAAGCCGTCCTTCACCAAGCTTGTTGAGAACACAAAGTTTCTTTTCAGTTGCAAACTCCACTCCATACATATATGGGGATGTAGAAGCTCCAACTCGGTTTTACAGTGAAAACTGCAGGAACTTCAAACCGGCACTAGGAAACAGACTGAGAATCCAGAGTAAAATGTAAACCTGCCACCCGTTCCATTTATGATAGATGAAAGAACGTCTCTCCACATGCAAATTTCTGAGAGATAAGTGTGTGTGAAAGCCGTCCTTCACCTAGCTTGATGGGATCACAAATATTTTTTTCAGTTGCAAACTCCACTCCTTACATATATATGGGGAGGTACGAGCTCCAACTCGGTTTTACAGTGAAAACTGCAGGAACATCATACTGGCACTAGGAAACAGAATGAGAAACCTGAGAAGAAGTTTCTACTGCAACCCGTTCCCTTTGTGCTAGATGAACGATAGTCTCTCCACATGCTCATTTTTCAGAAGTAAGTGTGTGTGAAATCCGTCCTTCACCTATATTGTTTGGAACACAAACTATCTTTTCAGTGGAAAAATACACTCCATACATATTTATGGGGGGTACTAGCTCCAAATGGCTTTTACAGTGAAAACTCCAGGAACTTCTTACCGGCAGTAGTAAATAAACTGAGAAAGCAGAGTAAAATTTTCCCAAGCATACAGTTCCGTTTGTGCTAGATGGAAGAAGGTCCCTCCACATGCTCAGATATGAGACATATGTGTGAGTGAAAGCCGTACTTCACCTAGCTTGATGGGAATACAAAGTGTGTTTTTCAGTTGCAAACTCCACTACATACATATATATGGGGAGGTAGAAGCTCCAAAACCGTTTAACAGTGAAAACTGCAGGAACTTCAAACCGGCACTAGGAAACAGAATGAGAAAACAGAGTAAAAGTTTCACCTGCAACCCGTTCCCTGAGTGCTATATGAACGAACTTCTCACCACATGCTCAATTCCGAGAGATAATTGTGTGTGAAAGCCCACCTTCAGCAGTATGGTGGGACCACAAAGATTCTTTTAAGTTGCAAATTCCAGTTCGTACATATAAATGGGAGGTACTAGCTCCAAATAGGTTTTACAGTGAAAACTGCAGGAAGTTCAAACCGGCACTTGGAAATAGAGTCAGAAAGCAGAGTAAAATTTTCTCATGCATACCGATCCCCTTGTGCTAGATGAAGGAACTTCTCTCCACATGCTCAGTTCTGAGAGATAGGTGTGTGTGAAAGCCGTCCTTCTAATACCTTGTTGGCAACACAAAGAATCTTTTCAGTTGCAAACTCCTCTCCATACATATATATGGGTAGGTACAAGCTCCAAATCTGTTTTACAGTGAAAACTGCAGGAACTTCTAACCGGCAGCAGTAAATACACTGAGAAAGCAGAGTAAAATTTTCCCATGCATACAGTTCCGTTTGTGCTAGATGGAAGAACGTCTCTCCACATGCTCAGATCTGAGACATATGTGTGTGTGAAAGCGATACTTCATCAGCATGTTGGGACCACAAAGATTCTTTCAGTTGCAAATTCCAGTTCGTACATATAAATGGGAGGTACTAGCTCCAAATAGGTTTTACAGTGAAAAATGCAGGAAGTTCAAACCGGCACTAGGAAATAGACTGAGAAAGCAGATTAAAATTTTCTCATGCATACCGATCCCCTTGTGCTAGATGAAGGAACTTCTCTCCACATGCTCAGTTCTGAGAGATAAGTGTGTGTGAAAGCCGTCCTTCTACAAGCTTCTTGGGAACACAAAGAATCTTTTCAGGTGCAAATTACACTCCATATATATATATGGGGTGGTACAAGCTCCAAATCGTCTTTACAGTGAAAACGGCCTGAACTACTAACTGGCAGTAGGAAATAGACTGAGAAAGCAGAGCAATATTTTCTCATGCATACCGTTCCCTTTGTACTAGATGAAAGAACGTCTCTCCAAATGCTCAGTCCTGAGAGATAAGTTTGTGTGAATGCCGTCATTCAACAAGCTTTTTGGAAACACAAATTTTCTTTCAGTTGCAAACTCCACTCCATACAAACATATGGGGAGGTACGAGCTCCAACTCGGTTTTACAGTGAAAACTGCAGGAACTTCAAAATGGCACTAGGAAACAGACTGAGAAACCAGAGAAAAGTTTCTCTTGCAACCCGTTTCTTTTGTACTAGATGAAAGAAAGTCTCTCCACATGCTAAGTTCTGAGAGATATGTGTGTGTGATAGCCGTACTTCACCTAGCTGGTTGGGAACACAAAGTTTCTTTTCAGTTGCAAAATCCAATCCATACATATATATGGGGAAGTAATAAATCCGACTCAGTTTTACAGTGAAAACTGAAGGAACTTCAAACAGGCACTAGGAAAAAGACTGAAAAAATAAAAAATTTTCTACTGCACACCGTTCCCTTTGTGCTAGATGAACGAACGTCTCTCCACATGCTCAGTTCTGAGACATATGTGTGTGTGAAAGACTTCCTTTACCTTGCTTGTTTGGAACACAAAGTTTCTTTCCAGTTGCAAACTCCACTCCATACATATATATGGGGAGGTTCTAGCTCCAACTCGGTTTTACACTGAAACTGCTGGAATTTCAAACAGGCACTTGGAAACAGACTGAGAAACCAGAGAAAAATTTCCCCTGTCAACCGAACCCTTTGTGCTAAATGAACGACCATGTCTCCACATGATCAATTAGGAGAGATAAGTGTGTCTGAAAGCCGAACTTAACATATCCTGTTGTGAAAACAAAGTTTCTTTTCAGTTGCAAACTCCACTCCATACATATATATGGGGAGGTACGAGCTCCAACTCGGTTTTACTGTGAAAACTGCAGGAACTTCAAACCTGCACTAGTAAACAGACTGAGAAACCAGAGTAAGTGTTTCACCTCCAAATCCTTCCCTTTGTAGAAGATGAAAGAACATCTCTCCAAATGCTAAGTTCTGAGAGATAATTGTGTGTGAAAGCCGTCCTTTAACTATCCTGTTGTGAGCACAAAATTTTTTTTCACTTGCAAAATCCACTCCATGCATATATAAGGGGAGGTAATATCTCCAACCCGGTTTACAGTGAAAACTGCAGGTATTTCAAAAAGGCACTAGGAAAAAGACTGAGAAAACTGAGAAAAGTTTTCTACTGCAACCCGTTCCTTTGTGCTAGATGAACGATAGTTTCTACACATGCTAATATTTCAGAAGAAAGTTTGTGTGAAATACTTCCTTCACCTAGATTGTTGGGAACACAAAGTATCTTTTCAAAGGCAAAATACACTCCATATATATTTATGGGATGGTACTAGTTCCAAAAGGGTTTTACAGTGAAAACTGCAGGAAGTTCAAACCGGCACTAGGAAATAGACTGAGAAAGCAGAATAAAATTTTCTCATGCATACCGATCCCTTTGTGCTAGATGAAGGAACGTCTCTCCACATGCTCAGTTCTGAGATATAAGTGTGTTTGATAGCCGTCCTTCACCTAGCTTGATGTGAACACAAAGTTTCTTTTCAGTTGAAAACTCCACTTCACATATATATATGAGGAGGTACTAGCTCCAAGTCGTCTTTAAAGTGAAAACAGCAGGAACTTAAAACGGGAACTAGGAAACAGACTGAGATACCAGAGTAAAAGTTTCTCCTGCAAACCGTTCCCTTTATGCTACATGAAAGAAGGTCTCTCCACATGCTCAGTACTTAGAGATAAGTGTGTGTGAAAGCCGTCCTTCAACTACTTTGATGGGAAATCTAAGTTTCTTTTCAGTTGCAAACTCCACTCCATACATATATGTGCGGTGGAACAAGCTCCAAAACTTTTTAAACTGAAAACTGCAGGATCTTCAAATCGGAAATAGGAAACAGACTGAGAATCAAGAGTAAAAGTTTCTCCTGCATCCCATTCCCTTTATGCTAGATGAAAGGATGTCTCTCCACATGATCAGTTCTGAGATTTATGTGTGTGTGATAGCCGTACTTCATCTAGGTTGCTGGGAACACAAAGATTCTTTTCAGTTGCAAAATCCACTCCATACATATATATGGGGAGGTAATAGCTCCGACACGATTTTACAGTGAAAACTGCAGGAAATTCAAAACAGCACTAGGAAAAAAACTGAGAAACCAGAAAAAAATTTCTACTGCAAACCGTTCTCTTTGTGCTAGATGAACGAACGTCTCTTCACTTCTCATTATTCAGAAGTAAGTGTGTGTGAAAGCCGTCCTTCAACTAGCTTGTTGGGAACACAAAGATTCTTTTCATTTGCAAACCACACTCCATACATATATATTGGGAGGTACAAGCTCCAACTCGATTTTACAGTGAAAACTGCAGCAACTTCAATCCGGCATTAGGAAACAGACTTAGAATCCAGAGTAAAAGATTCTCCTGCAACCAATTGCTTTGTGCTAGATGAACGAACGTCTCTCCACCTGCTCCGTTTTTAAGAGATATTTGTGTGTGTAAGCCGTTCTTCACCTAGCTTGTTGGGAACAGAAAAATTCTTTTCAGTTGCAAACTGACTCCATACATATATATGGGAAGTTACTAGCTCAAAATCGGTTTTAAAGTGAAACTTGCAGGAAGTTCAAACCGGCACTAGGAAACAGACTGAGAAACCAGAGTAAAAGTTTCTTCTGCAACCCGTTCCTTTGTGCTAGATGAACGAACGACTCTCCAAATTCTCAGTTCTGAGAGACACGTGTGTGTGAAAGCTGTCCTTCAAATTTTTTGATGGGAACACAAATTTTCTTTTCAGTTGCAATATCCACTCCATACATATATATGGGGAGGTACTAGATCCATCTTGGTTTTACAGTGAAAACTGCAGGAACGTCAAACTGGCACTAGGAAACAGACTGAGACACCAGAGAAAAAGTTTCCCTTGCAACAAGTTCCATTTGTGCTAGATGAACGAACGCCTCTCCACATGCTCAGTTCTGAGAGATAAGTGTGTGTGAAAGCCGTCCTTAACCTAGTTTGATGGGAACACAAAGTTTCTTTTCAGATGCAAATTCCACTCCATATATATATATGGGGAGGTTCTAGCTCCAACACTGTATTACAGAGAAATCTGCTGGAACATAATACCGGCACTAGAAAACAGCATGAGAAAACAGAGATAAATTTTCCCGTAACCCGTTCCCTTTGTGCTTGATGAACGATCGTGTCTCCACATGCTCAATTCGGAGAGATAATTGTGTGAGAAGCCGACCATCACCTACCTTGTTGGGAACACAAAGTTTCTTTTCTGTTGCAAAATCAAGTTCGTACATATAAATGGGAGGTACTAGCTCCAAATAGGTTTTACAGTGAAAACTGCAGGAAGTTCAAACCGGCACTAGGAAACAGACTGAGAAACCAGAAAAAATTTTCTCCTGCAAACCATTCCCTTTGTGCTAGATGAATGAAAGTCTCCCAATCCTCAATTTCAGAATTGTGTGTGTAAGCCGTACTTCACATAGCCTGTTGGGAACACAAATTATCTTTTCAGTTTCTAACTCCTCTCCATATATCTTTTTGGGTAGTACTAGCTCCAAATCTGTTTTACACTGAACACTGCAGGAACTTCTAACCGGCTGTAGGAAATAGACTGAAAGCAGTGAAAAATTTTCTCATGCAAACAGTTCAATTTGTGCTAGATGAACGAAAGTCTCTCCACATGCTCAGTTCTGAGATATAAGTGTGGTGAAAGCCGTCCTTCACATAGCTTGTTGGCAACAGAAAGTTTCTTTTCAGTTGCAAATTACACTCCATTCATATATATGGGGAGGTACAAGCTCCAACTCGGTTTTACAGTGAAAACTGCAGGAATTTCAAATTGGCACTAGGAAACAGACTGAGAAACCAGAGTAAAAGTTTCTTCTGCAACCCGTTCCCTTAGTGCTAGATGAACGAACGTCTCTCCACATGCTCAGTTCTGAGAGATAAGTGTGTGTGAAAGCCGACCTTCACAAAGATTGTTTGGAACACAAAGTCTCTATTCAGTTTCAAACTGCAATCCATAATTATATATGGGGAGGTACTAACTCCAACTCGTGTTTACAGTGAAAACTGCAGGAACTTCAAACCGGCACTAGGAAACAGACTGAGGAACCAGAGAAAATGTTTCTCCTGCAACCCGTTCCCTTTGTGCTAGATGAACGAATGTCTCTCCACATGCTCATTTTTCAGAAGTAATTGTGTGTGAATTCCGTCCTTAACCTAGCTTGTTGGGAACAGAAAGTATCTTTTAAGGTGCTAATTACACTCCATACATATATATGGGGTGGTACTATCTCCAAATCGTCTTTACAGTGAAAACTACAGGAACTACTAACCGGCAGTAGGAAATAGACTGAGAAAGCAGAGTAAAATTTTCTCATGCATCCCGTTCCCTTTGTACTAGATGAAAGAAATTCTCTCCAAATGCTCAGTTCTGAGAGATAAGTGTGTGTGATAGCCGTGCTTCACCTAGCTTGTTGGGAACACATAGTTTCTTTTCAGTTGCAAAATCCACTCCATACATATATATGGGGAGGTAATAGCTCCGACTCGTTTTTACAGTGAAAACTGAAGGAACTTCAAACCGGCACTAGGAAAAAGACTGAGAAACCAGAAAAAATTTTCTACTGAATACCGTTCCCTTTGTGTTACATGAACGAACGTCTCTTCACTTCTCATTTTTCAGAAGAAATTGTGTGTGAAATCCGTCCATCACCTAGCTTGTTGGAAACACAAAGTATCTTTTCAGTTTCATACTCCACTCCATACATCAATATGGGGAGTTACTAGCTCCAACCGTTTTACAGTGAAAACTGCAGGAACGTCAAACCAGCACTAGGAAACAGACTGAGAAACCAGAGTAAAATTTCTCCTGCAACTTTTTCCATTTGTGGTAGATGAACGAACGTCTCTCCTCATGTTCAGTTCAGAGATAAGTGTGTGTGAAAGCCGTCCTTCACATAGCTTGTTGGAAACACAAAGTATCTTTTCAGTTTCATACTCCACTCCATACATATATATATTGGGAGGTACTATCTCCAACTCGGTTTTACAGTGAAAACTGCAGCACCCTCAATCCAACACTAGGAAACAGAATGAGAATCCAGAGTAAAAGTTTCTCATGCAACCCGTAGTTTTGTGCTAGATGAACAAACGTCTCTCCACCAGCTCCATTTTTAAGAGATTTGTGGGTGTGGAAGTCGTTCTTTACCAAACTTGTTAGGAACACAAAGATTCGTTTAAGTTGCAAACGGCACTCCATAATTATATATGTGTAGGTACTGCCTCTAACTCGGTTTTACAGTGAAAACTGGAGGAACTTCAAACCGTCACTAGGAAACAGACTGAGAAACCAGAGTAAAAGTTTCTCCTGCAGCCCTTTCCTTTTGTGCTAGATGAACGAAAGTCTCTCCACATGCTTGATTTTTAAGAGATAAGTTTGTGTGAAAGCCGTCCTACACCAAGCTTGTTGAGAACACAAAGTTTCTTTTCAGTTGCAAACTCCACTCCATACATATATGGGGATGTAGAAGCTTCAACACGGTTTTACAGTGAAAACTGCAGGAACTTCAAACCGGCACTAGTAAACAGACTGAGAATCCAGAGTAAAAGATAAACCTGCCACCCGTTCCTTTTATGATAGATGAAAGAACGTCTCTCCACATGCAAATTTCTGAGAGATAAGTGTGTGTGAAAGCCGTCCTTCACCTAGCTTGATGGGATCACAAAATTTTTTTTCAGTTGCAAACTCCAGTCCTTACATATATATGGGGAGGTACGAGCTCCAACACGGTTTTACAGTGAAAACCGCAGGAACATCATACCGGCACTAGGAAACAGAATGAGAAACCTGAGAAGAAGTTTCTACTGCAACCCGTTCCCTTTGTGCTAGATGAACGATAGTCTCTCCACATGCTCATTTTTCAGAAGTAAGTGTGTGTGAAATCCGTCCTTCACCTAGATTGTTTGGAACACAAACTATCTTTTCAGTGGAAAAATACACTCCATATATATTTATGGGGGGTACTAGCTCCAAATCGCTTTTACAGTGAAAACTGCAGGAACTTCTTACCGGCAGTAGTAAATAAACTGAGAAAGCAGAGTAAAATTTTCCCAAGCATACAGTTCCGTTTGTGCTAGATGGAAGAAGGTCCCTCCACATGCTCAGATATGAGACATATGTTTGAGTGAAAGCCATACTTCACCTAGCTTGATGGGAACACAAAGTGTGTTTTTCAGTTGCAAACTCCACTACATATATATATATGAGGAGGTAGAAGCTCCAAAAATGTTTAACAGTGAAAACATCAGGAACTTCAAACCGGCACTAGGAAACAGAATGAGAAACCAGAGTAAAAGTTTCACCTGCAACCCGTTTCCTGAGTGCTAGATTAACGAACTTCTCACCAAATGCTCAATTCCGAGAGATAATTGTGTGTGAAAGCCCTCCTTCAGCATTATGGTGGGACAACAAAGATTCTTTTAAGTTGCAAAATCAAGTTCGTACATATAAATGGGAGGTACTAGCTCCAAATAGGTTTTACAGTGAAAACTGCAGGAAGTTCAAACCGGCACTAGGAAATAGAGTGAGAAAGCAGAGTAAAATTTTCTCATGCATACCGATCCCCTTGTGCTAGATGAAGGAACTTCTCTCCACATGCTCAGTTCTGAGAGATAAGTGTGTGTGAAAGCCGTCCTTCTAATACCTTATTGGCAACATAAAGAATCTTTTCAGTGGCAAACTCCTCTCCATAAATATATATGGGTAGGTACTAGCTCCAACTCTGTTTTACAGTGAAAACTGCAGGAAATTCAAAACGGCACTAGGAAACAGTCTGAGAAACCGGAGTAAAAATTTCTCCTGCAATCCGTTCAATTTGTGCTAGATGAAAGAACGTCTCTCAACATGCTCAGTTCTGAGACATATGTGTTTGTGAAAGCCTTCCTTTACCTTGCTTGTTTGGAACACAAAGTTTCTTTTCAGTTGCAAACTCCACTCCATACATATATATGGGGAGGTTCTAGCTCCAACTCTGTTTTACAGTGAAATCTGCAGGAACTTCATACTGGCACTAGAAAACAGCCTGAGAAACCAGAGAAAAATTTTTCCCTAACCCGTTCCCTTTGTGCTTGATGAACGATCGTGTCTCCACATGATCAGATCGGAGAGATAATTGTATGTGCAAGCCGACCTTCACCTAGCTTGTTGGGAACACAAAGTTTCTTTTCTGTTGCAAAATCCACTCCATACTTATATATGGGGAGGTAATATCTCCAACTCTGATTTACAGTGAAAACTGCAGGAACTTCAAACCGGAAGTACGAAATAGACTGAAAGCAGAGAAAAATTTTCTCATGCAAACCGTTCAATTTGTGCTAGATGAAGGAAAGTCTCTCCACATGCTCAGTTCTGAGAGATAAGTGTGTGTGAAAGCCGTACTTCACCTAGCTTGTTGGCAACAGAAATTTTCTTTCACTTACAAACTACACTCCATTCACATATATGGGGAGGTACAAGCTCCAAATCGGTTTTACAGTAAAAACTGCAAGATCTTCAAACCGGCACTAGGAAACAGACTGAGAATCCAGAGTAAAAGTTTCTCCTGCAAACCGTTCCATTTATGCTAGAAGAACGAACGTCTCTCCTCATGCTCAGTTCTGAGAGATAAGTGTGTGTGAAAGCCGACCTTCACCTAGCTTGTTGGCAACAGAAAGTTTCTTTTCAGTTGCTAACTACACTCCATTCATATATATGGGGAGGTACAAGCCCCAACTCGGTTTTACAGTGAAAACTGCAGGAACTTCATACCGGCACTAGGAAACAGACTGAGGAACCAGAGAAAATGTTTCAACTGCAACCCGTTCCCTTTGTGCTAGATGAATGAAAGTCTCTCCACATGGTCATTTTTCAGAAGAAATTTTGTGTGAATTCCGTCCTTAACCTAGCTTGTAGGGAACAAAAAATATCTTTTCGGGTGCAAATTAGAATTCATATATATACATGGAGTGGTACAAGCTCCAAATCGTTTTTACAGTGAAATCTGCAGGAACTACTAACCGGCAGTAGGAAATAGACTGAGAAAGCAGAGTAAAATTTTCTCATGCATACCTTTCCCTTTGTGCTACATGAAAGAAAGTCTCTGCAAATGCTAAGTTCTGAGAGATAATTGTGTGTGAAAGCCGTCCTTCAACTAGCTTTTTGGCAACACAAATTTTCTTTCAGTTTCAAACTACACTACATAAAACTATATAGGGTGGTAAGAGCTCCAAATAGGTTTTACAGTGAAAACTCCAGGAACTTCAAACCGGCACTAGGAAACAGACTGAGAAACCAGAGTAAAAGTATCTCTTCCAAACCGTTCCCTTTGTGGAAGATGAAAGAACGTCTCTCCACATGCTCAGTTCTGAGAGATAAGTGTGTTTGAAAGCCGTCCTTCTAATACCTTGTTGGCAACACAAAGAATCTTTTCAGGTCCAAATTCCTCTCCATACATATATATGGGTAGGTACAAGCTCCAACTCTATTTTACAGTGAAAACTGCAGGAAATTCAAAACGGCACTAGGAAACAGTCTGAGAAACCAGAGTAAAAATTTCTCCTGCAATCCGTTCAATTTGTGCTAGATGAAAGAACGTCTCTCCACATGCTCAGTTCTGAGACATAAGTGTTTGTGAAAGCCTTCCTTTACCTTGCTTGTTTGGAACACAAAGTTTCTTTTCAGTTGCAAACTCCACTCCATACATATATATGGGGAGGTTCTAGCTCAAACTCGGTTTTACAGTGAAATCTGCAGGAACTTCATACCGGCACTAGAAAACAGCCTGAGAAACCAGAGAAAAATTTTTCCCTAAACCGTTCCCTTTGTGCTTGATGAACGATAGTGTCTCCACATGATAAGATCGGAGAGATAAGTGTATGTGAAAGCCGACATTCACCTAGCTTGTTGGGAACACAAAGTTTCTTTTCTGTTGCAAAATCCACTCCATACTTATATATGGGGAGGTAATAGCTCCAACTCAGATTTACAGAGAAAACTGCAGGAATTTCGAACCGGCAGTAGGAAAGAGACTGAAATCAGAGAAAAATTTTCTCATGCACACCGTTCAATTTGTGCTAGATGAATGAAAGTCTCTCCACATGCCCAGTTCTGAGAGATAAGTGTGTGTGAAAGCCGACCTTCACAAAGATTGTTTGGAACACAAAGTCTCTATTCAGTTGCAAACTACAATCCATAATTATATATGGGAAGGTACAAACTCCAACTCGGTTTTACAGTGAAAACTGCAGGAAATTCAAACCGGCACTAGGAAACAGACTGAGGAACCAGAGAAAATGTTTCTCCTGCAACCCGTTCCCTTTGTGCTAGATGAACGAATGTCTCTCCACATGCTCATTTTTCAGAAGTAATTGTGTGTGAATTCCGTCCTTAACCTAGCTTGTTGGGAACAGAAAGTATCTTTTAAGGTGCTAATTACACTCCATACATATATATGGGGTGGTACTATCTCCAAATCATCTTTAAAGTGAAGACTACAGGAACTACTAACCGGCAGTAGGAAATAGACTGAGAAAGCAGAGTAAAATTTTCTCATGCATCCCGTTCCCTTTGTACTAGATGAAAGAAATTCTCTCCAAATGCTCAGTTCTGAGAGATAAGTGTGTGTGATAGCCGTGCTTCACCTAGCTTGTTGGGAACACATAGTTTCTTTTCAGTTGCAAAATCCACTCCATACATATATATGGGGAGGTAATAGCTCCGACTCGTTTTTACAGTGAAAACTGAAGGAACTTCAAACCGGCACTAGGAAAAAGATTGAGAAACCAGAAAAAATTTTCTACTGAACACCGTTCCCTTTGTGCTACATGAACGAACGTCTCTTCACTTCTCATTTTTCAGAAGAAATTGTGTGTGAAATCCGTCCATCACCTAGCTTTTTGGAAACACAAAGTATCTTTTCAGTTTCATACTCCACTCCATACATCAATATGGGGAGGTACTAGCTCCAACCGTTTTACAGTGAAAACTGCAGGAACGTCAAACCAGCACTAGGAAACAGACTGAGAAACCAGAGTAAAATTTCTCCTGCAACTCTTTCCATTTGTGGTAGATGAACGAACGTCTCTCCACATGTTCAGTTCAGAGATAAGTGTGTGTGAAAGCCGTCCTTCTCCTAGCTTGTTGGGAACACAAAGACCCTTTTCAGTTGCTAACTCCGCTCCATACATATATATATTGGGAGGTACTAGCTCCAACTCGGTTTTACAGTGAAAACTGCAGCAACCTCAATCCAACACTAGGAAACAGAATGAGAATCCAGAGTAAAAGTTTCTCCTGCAACCCGTAGTTTTGTGCTAGATGAACGAACGTCTCTCCACCTGCTCCATTTTTAAGAGATTTGTGGGTGTGGAAGTCGTTCTTTACCAAACTTGTTAGGAACACAAAGATTCGTTTAAGTTGCAAACGGCACTCCATAATTATATATGTGTAGGTACTGCCTCTAAATCGGTTTTACAGTGAAAACTGGAGGAACTTCAAACCGTCACTAGGAAACAGACTGAGAAACCAGAGTAAAAGTTTCTCCTGCAGCCCTTTCCTTTTGTGCTAGATGAACGAAAGTCTCTCCACATGCTTGATTTTTAAGAGATAAGTTTGTGTGAAAGCCGTCCTTCAACAAGCTTGTTGAGAACACAAAGTTTCTTTTCAGTTGCAAACTCCACTCCATACATATATGGGGATATAGAAGCTCCAACTCGGTTTTACATTGAAACCTGCAGGAAGTTCAAACCAGCACTAGGAAACAGAATGAGAAACCGGAGAAAAAGTTTCTACTGCAACCCTTTCCCTTTGTGCTAGATGAACGATAGTCTCTCCACATGCTCATTTTTCAGAAGTAAGTGTGTGTAAAATCCGTACTTCAGCTAGATTGTTTGGAACACAAACTATCTTTTCAGTTGCAAACTCCACTCCTTACATATTTATGGGGAGGTAATAGCTCCAAATAACTTTTACAGTGAAAACTGCAGGAACTTCTAACCGGCAGCAGTAAATACACTGAGAAAACAGAGTAAAATTTTCCCATGCATACAGTTCTGTTTGTGCTAGATGGAAGAACGTCTCTCCACATGCTCAGATCTGAGACATATCTGTGAGTGAAAGCCATACTTCAGCTAGCATTTTGGGAACACAAAGTGAGTTTTTCATTTGCAAACCCCACTTCATACATATATATGGGGAAGAAGCAGCTCCAAAACGGTTTAACAGTGAAAACTGCAGGAAATTCAAACCGGCACTAGGAAACAGAATGAGAAACCAGAGTAAAATTTTCACATGCAACCCGTTCCCTGTGTGCTAGATGAACGAACTTGTCACCACATGCTCAATTCCGAGATAAAATTGTGTGTGAAAGCCGTCCTTCAACAGCATGTTGGGACCACAAAGATTCTTTCAGTTGCAAATTCCAGTTCGTACATATAAATGGGAGGTACTAGCTCCAAATAGGTTTTACAGTGAAAACTGCAGGAAGTTCAAACCGGCACTAGGAAATAGACTGAGAAAGCAGATTAAAATTTTCTCATGCATACCGATCCCCTTGTGCTAGATGAAGGAACTTCTCTCCACATGCTCAGTTCTGAGAGATAAGTGTGTGTGAAAGCCGACCTTCACAAAGATTGTTTGGAACACAAAGTCTCTATTCAGTTGCAAACTACAATCCATAATTATATATGGGGAGGTACTAACTCCAACTCGGTTTACAGTGAAAACTGCAGGAACTTCAAACCGGCACTAGGAAACAGACTGAGGAACCAGAGAAAATGTTTCTCCTGCAACCCGTTCCCTTTGTGCTAGATGAACGAATGTCTCTCCACATGCTCATTTTTCAGAAGTAATTGTGTGTGAATTCTGTCCTTAACCTAGCTTGTTGGGAACAGAAAGTATCTTTTAAGGTGCTAATTACACTCCATACATATATATGGGGTGGTACTATCTCCAAATCGTCTTTACAGTGAAAACTACAGGAACTACTAACCGGCAGTAGGAAATAGACTGAGAAAGCAGAGTAAAATTTTCTCATGCATCCCGTTCCCTTTGTACTAGATGAAAGAAATTTTCTCCAAATGCTCAGTTCTGAGTGATAAGTGTGTGTGATAGCCGTGCTTCACCTAGCTTGTTGGGAACACATAGTTTCTTTTCAGTTGCAAAATCCACTCCATACATATATATGGGGAGGTAATAGCTCCGACTCTTTTTTACAGTGAAAACTGAAGGAACTTCAAACCGGCACTAGGAAAAAGACTGAGAAACCAGAAAAAATTTTCTACTGAATTCCGTTCCCTTTGTGTTACATGAACGAACGTCTCTTCACTTCTCATTTTTCAGAAGAAATTGTGTGTGAAATCCGTCCATCACCTAGCTTGTTGGAAACACAAAGTATCTTTTCAGTTTCATACTCCACTCCATACATCTATATGGGGAGGTACTAGCTCCAACCGTTTTACAGTGAAAACTGCAGGAACGTCAAACCAGCACTAGGAAACAGACTGAGAAACCAGAGTAAAATTTCTCCTGCAACTTTTTCCATTTGTGGTAGATGAACGAACGTCTCTCCTCATGTTCAGTTCAGAGATAAGTGTTTGTGAAAGCCGTCCTTCACCTAGCTTGTTGGGAACACAAAGACCCTTTTCAGTTGCGAACTCCACTCCATACATATATATATTGGGAGGTACTAGCTCCAACTCGGTTTTACAGTGAAAACTGCAGCAACCTCAATCCAACACTAGGAAACAGAATGAGAATCCAGAGTAAAAGTTTCTCCTGCAACCCGTAGTTTTGTGCTAGATGAACGAACGTCTCTCCACCTGCTCCATTTTTAAGAGATTTGTGGGTGTGGAAGTCGTTCTTTACCAAACTTGTTAGGAACACAAAGATTCGTTTAAGTTGCAAACGGCACTCCATAAATATATATGTGTAGATACTGCCTCTAACTCGGTTTTACAGTGAAAACTGGAGGAACTTCAAACCGTCACTAGGAAACAGACTGAGAAACCAGAGTAAAAGTTTCTCCTGCAGCCCTTTCCTTTTGTGCTAGATGAACGAAAGTCTCTCCACATGCTTGATTTTTAGAGATAAGTTTGTGTGAAAGCCGTCCTTCACCAAGCTTGTTGAGAACACAAAGTTTCTTTTCAGTTGCAAACTCCACTCCATACATATATGGGGATGTAGAAGCTCCAACACGGTTTTACAGTGAAAACTGCAGGAACTTCAAACCGGCACTAGGAAACAGACTGAGAATCCAGAGTAAAAGGTAGACCTGCCACCCGTTCCATTTATGATAGATGAAAGAACGTCTCTCCACATGCAAAGTTCTGAGAGATAAGTGTGTGTGAAAGCCGTCCTTCACCTAGCTTGATGGGATCACAAATTTTTTTTTCAGTTGCAAACTCCACTCCTTACATATGTATGGGGAGGTACGAGCTCCAACTCGGTTTTACAGTGAAAACTGCAGGAACATCATACCGGCACTAGGAAACAGAATGAGAAACCTGAGAAGAAGTTTCTACTGCAACCCGTTCCCTTTGTGCTAGATGAACGATAGTCTCTCCACATGCTCATTTTTCAGAAGTAAGTGTGTGTGAAATCCGTCCTTCACCTAGATTGTTTGGAACACAAACTATCTTTTCAGTGGAAATATACACTCCATACATATTTATGGGGGGTACTAGCTCCAAATCGCTTTTACAGTGAAAACTGCAGGAACTTCTTACCGGCAGTAGTAAATAAACTGAGAAAGCAGAGTAAAATTTTCCCAAGCATACAGTTCCGTTTGTGCTAGATGGAAGAAGGACCCTCCACATGCTCAGATATGAGACATATGTTTGAGTGAAAGCCATACTTCACCTAGCTTGATGGGAACACAAAGTGTGTTTTTCAGTTGCAAACTCCACTACATATATATATATGAGGAGGTAGAAGCTCCAAAAATGTTTAACAGTGAAAACTGCAGGAACTTCAAACCGGCACTAGGAAACAGAATGAGAAACCAGAGTAAAAGTTTCACCTGCAACCCGTTTCCTGAGTGCTAGATCAACGAACTTCTCACCAAATGCTCAATTCCGAGAGATAATTGTGTGTGAAAGCCCTCCTTCAGCAGTATGGTGGGACCACAAAGATTCTTTTAAGTTGCAAAATCAAGTTCGTACATATAAATGGGAGGTACTAGCTCCAAATAGGTTTTACAGTGAAAACTGCAGGAAGTTCAAACCGGCACTAGGAAATAGAGTGAGAAAGCAGAGTAAAATTTTCTCATGCATACCGATCCCCTTGTGCTAGATGAAGGAACCTCTCTCCACATGCTCAGTTCTGAGAGATAAGTGTGTGTGAAAGCCGTTCTTCTAATACCTTATTGGCAACAAAAAGAATCTTTTCAGTGGCAAACTCCTCTCCATATATATATATGGGTAGGTACTAGCTCCAAATCTGTTTTACAGTGAAAACTGCATGAACTTCAAAACGGCACTAGGAAACAGTCTGAGAAACCGGAGTAAAAATTTCTCCTGCAATCCGTTCAATTTGTGCTAGATGAAAGAACGTCTCTCAACATGCTCAGTTCTGAGACATATGTGTTTGTGAAAGCCTTCCTTTACCTTGCTTGTTTGGAACACAAAGTTTCTTTTCAGTTGCAAACTCCACTCCATACATATATATGGGGAGGATCTAGCTCCAACTCGGTTTTACAGTGAAATCTGCAGGAACTTCATACTGGCACTAGAAAACAGCCTGAGAAACCAGAGAAAAATTTTTCCCTAACCCGTTCCCTTTGTGCTTGATGAACGATCGTGTCTCCAGATGATCAGATCGGAGAGATAATTGTATGTGAAAGCCGACCTTCACCTAGCTTGTTGGGAACACAAAGTTTCTTTTCTGTTGCAAAATCCACTCCATACTTATATATGGGGAGGTAATAGCTCCAACTCTGATTTACAGTGAAAACTGCAGGAACTTCAAACCGGAAGTAGGAAATAGACTGAAAGCAGAGAAAAATTTTCTCATGCAAACCGTTCAATTTGTGCTAGATGAAGGAAAGTCTCTCCACATGCTCAGTTCTGAGAGATAAGTGTGTGTGAAAGCCGTCCTTCACCTAGCTTGTTGGCAACAGAAAGTTTCTTTCAGGTGCAATCTACACTCCATTCACATATATGGGGAGGTACAAGCTCCAAATCGGTTTTACAGTAAAAACTGCAAGATCTTCAAACCGGCACTAGGAAACAGACTGAGAATCCAGAGTAAAAGTTTCTCCTGCAAACCGTTCCATTTATGCTAGAAGAATGAAAGTCTCTCCTCATGCTCAGTTCTGAGAGATAAGTGTGTGTGAAAGCCGTCCTTCACCTAGCTTGTTGGCAACAGAATGTTTCTTTTCAGTTGCTAACTACACTCCATTCATATATATGGGGAGGTAAAAGCCCCAACTCGGTTTTACAGTGAAAACTGCAGGAACTTCATACCGGCACTAGGAAACAGACTGAGGAACCAGGGAAAATGTTTCAACTGCAACCCGTTCCCTTTGTGCTAGATGAATGAAAGTCTCTCCACATGGTCATTTTTTAGAAGAAATTTTGTGTGAATTCCGTCCTTAACCTAGCTTGTTGGGAACAAAAAATATCTTTTCGGGTGCAAATTAGAATTCATACATATACATGGGGTGGTAGAAGTTCCAAATCATTTTTACAGTGAAATCTGCAGGAACTACTAACCGGCAGTTGGAAATAGACTGAGAAAGCAGAGTAAAATTTTCTCATGCATACCTTTCCCTTTGTGCTACATGAAAGAAAGTCTCTGCAAATGCTAAGTTCTGAGAGATAATTGTGTGTGAAAGCCGTCCTTCAACTAGCTTTTTGGCAATACAAATTTTCTTTCAGTTTCAAACTACACTACATAAAACTATATAGGGTGGTAAGAGCTCCAAATAGGTTTTACAGTGAAAACTCCAGGAACTTCAAACCGGCACTAGGAAACAGACTGAGAAACCAGAGTAAAAGTTTCTCCTCCAAACCGTTCCCTTTGTGGAAGATGAAAGAACGTCTCTCCACATGCTCAGTTCTGAGAGATAAGTGTGTTTGAAAGCCGTCCTTCTAATACCTTGTTGGCAACACAAAGAATCTTTTCAGGTCCAAATTCCTCTCCATACATAAATATGGGTAGGTACTAGCTCCAACTCTATTTTACAGTGAAAACTGCAGGAACTTCAAAACGGCACTAGGAAAAAGTCTGAGAAACCAGAGTAAAAATTTTTCCTGCAATCCGTTCAATTTGTGCTAGATGAAAGAACGTCTCCCCACATGTTCAGTTCTGAGACATATGTGTTTGTGAAAGCCTTCCTTTACCTTGCTTGTTTGGAACACAAAGTTTCTTTTCAGTTGCAAACTCCACTCCATACATATATATGGGGAGGTTCTAGCTCAAACTCGATTTTACAATGAAATCTGCAGGAACTTCATACCGGCACTAGAAAACAGCCTGAGAAACCAGAGAAAAATTTTTCCCTAAACCGTTCCCTTTGTGCTTGATGAACGATAGTGTCTCCACATGATCAGATCGGAGAGATAAGTGTATGTGAAAGCCGAAATTCACCTAGCTTGTTGGGAACACAAAGTTTCTTTTCTGTTGCAAAATCCACTCCATAATTATATATGGGGAGGTAATAGCTCCAACTCTGATTTACAGTGAAAACTGCAGGAACTTCAAACCGGCAGTAGGAAAGAGACTGAAATCAGAGAAAAATTTTCTCATGCAAACTGTTCAATTTGTGCTAGATGAACAAAAGTCTCTCCACATGCTCAGTTCTGAGAGATAAGTGTGTGTGAAAGCCGACCTTCACAAAGATTGTTTGGAACACAAAGTCTGTATTCAGTTGCAAACTACAATCCATAATTATATATGGGGAGGTACTAACTCCAACTCGGTTTTACAGTGAAAACTGCAGGAACTTCAAACCGGCACTAGGAAACAGACTGAGGAACCAGAGAAAATGTTTCTCCTGCAACCCGTTCCCTTTGTGCTAGATGAACGAATGTCTCTCCACATGCTCATTTTTCAGAAGTAATTGTGTGTGAATTCCGTCCTTAACCTAGCTTGTTGGGAACAGAAAGTATCTTTTAAGGTGCTAATTACACTCCATACATATATATGGGGTGGTACTATCTCCAAATCGTCTTTAAAGTGAAGACTACAGGAACTACTAACCGGCAGTAGGAAATAGACTGAGAAAGCAGAGTAAAATTTTCTCATGCATCCCGTTCCCTTTGTACTAGATGAAAGAAATTCTCTACAAATGCTCAGTTCTGAGAGATAAGTGTGTGTGATAGCCGTGCTTCAACTAGCTTGTTGGGAACACATAGTTTCTTTTCAGTTGCAAAATCCACTCCATACATATATATGGGGAGGTAATAGCTCCGACTCGTTTTTACAGTGAAAACTGAAGGAACTTCAAACCGGCACTAGGAAAAAGACTGAGAAACCAGAAAAAATTTTCTACTGAACACCGTTCCCTTTGTGCTACATGAACGAACGTCTCTTCACTTCTCATTTTTCAGAAGAAAGTGTGTGTGAAATCCGTCCATCACCTAGCTTGTTGGAAACACAAAGTATCTTTTCAGTTTCATACTCCACTCCATACATCAATATGGGGAGGTACTAGCTCCAACCGTTTTACAGTGAAAACTGCAGGAACGTCAAACCAGCACTAGGAAACAGACTGAGAAACCAGAGAAAATTTCTCCTGTAACTCTTTCCATTTGTGGTAGATGAACGAACGTCTCTCCACATGTTCAGTTCAGAGATAAGTGTTTGTGAAAGCCGTCCTTCACCTAGCTTGTTGGGAACACAAAGACCCTTTTCAGTTGCTAACTCCACTCCATACATATATATATTGGGATGTACTAGCTCCAACTCGGTTTTACAGTGAAAACTGCAGCAACCTCAATCCAACACTAGGAAAAAGAATGAGAATCCAGAGTAAAAGTTTCTCCTGCAACCCGTAGTTTTGTGCTAGATGAACGAAAGTCTCTCCACCTGCTCCATTTTTAAGAGATTTGTGGGTGTGGAAGTCGTTCTTTACCAAACTTGTTAGGAACACAAAGATTCGTTTAAGTTGCAAACGGCACTCCATAATTATATATGTGTAGGTTCTGCCTCTAACTCGGTTTTACAGTGAAAACTGGAGGAACTTCAAACCGTCACTAGGAAACAGACTGAGAAACCAGAGTAAAAGTTTCTCCTGCAGCCCTTTCCTTTTGTGCTAGATGAACGAAAGTCTCTCCACATGCTTGATTTTTAAGAGATAAGTTTGTGTGAAAGCCGTCCTTCACCAAGCTTGTTGAGAACACAAAGTTTCTTTTCAGTTGCAAACTCCACTCCATACATATATGGGGATGTAGAAGCTCCTACTCGGTTTTACATTGAAAACTGCAGGAACTTCAAACCGGCACTAGGAAACAGAATGAGAAACCGGAGAAAAAGTTTCTACTGCAACCCGTTCAGTTTGTGCTAGATGAACGACAGTCTCTCCACATGCTCATTTTTCAGAAGTAAGTGTGTGTAAATCCGTACTTCACCTAGATTGTTTGGAACACAAACTATCTTTTCAGTGGCATAATACACTCCATACATGTTTATGGGGAAGTACTAGCTCCAAATAGATTTTACAGTGAAAACTGCAGGAACTTCTAACTGGCAGCAGTAAATTCACTGAGAAAGCAGAGTAAAATTTTCCCATGCATACAGTTCTGTTTGTGCTAGATGGAAGAACGTCTCTCCACATGCTAAGATCTGAGACATATCTGTGAGTGAAAGCCATACTTCAGCTAGCATTTTGGGAACACAAAGTGAGTTTTTCATTTGCAAACCCCACTTCATACATATATATGGGGAAGAAGTAGCTCCAAAACGGTTTAACAGTGAAAACTGCAGGAACTTCAAACCGGCACTAGGAAACAGAATGAGAAACCAGAGTAAAAGTTTCACATGCAACACGTTCCCTGTGTGCTATATGAACGAACTTGTCACCACATGCTCAATTCCGAGATATAATTGTGTGTGAAAGCCGTCCTTCACCATCATGTTGGGACCACAAAGATTCTTTCAGTTGCAAATTCCAGTTCGTACATATAAATGGGAGGTACTAGTTCCAAATAGGTTTTACAGTGAAAAATGTAGGAAGTTCAAACCGGCACTAGGAAATAGACTGAGAAAGCAGATTAAAATTTTCTCATGCATACCGATCCCCTTGTGCTAGATGAAGGAACTTCTCTCCACATGCTCAGTTCTGAGAGATAAGTGTGTGTGAAAGCCGTCCTTCTACTAGCTTCTTGGGAACACAAAGAATCTTTTCAGTTGCAAATTACACTCCATACATATATATGGGGTGGTACAAGCTCCAAATCGTCTTTATAGTGAAAACGGCCTGAACTACTAACTGGCAGTAGGAAATAGACTGAGAAAGCAGAGTAAAATTTTCTCATGCATACCGTTCCATTTGTACTAGATGAAAGAACATCTCACCAAATGCTCAGTCCTGAGAGATAAGTTTGTGTGAAAGCCGTCCTTCAACTAGCTTTTTGGCAACATAAATTTTTTTCAGTTGCAAAATCCACTCCATACAAACATATGGGGAGGTACGAGCTCCAACTCGGTTTTACAGTGAAAACTGCAGGAACTTCAAAATGGCACTAGGAAACAGACTGAGAAACCAGAGAAAAGTTTCTCCTGCAACCCGTTCCTTTTGTACTAGATGAAAGAAAGTCTCTCCACATGCTAAGTTCTGAGAGATATGTGTGTGTGATAGCCGTACTTCACCTAGCTGGTTGGGAACACAAAGTTTCTTTTCAGTTGCAGAATCCAATCCATAAATATATATGAGGAAGTAATAAATCCGATTCAGTTTTACAGTGAAAACTGAAGGAACTTCAAACAGGCACTAGGAAAAAGAATGAAAAACCAGAAAAATTTTCTACTGCACACTGTTCCCTTTGTGCTAGATGAACGAACGTCTCTCCACATGCTCAGTTCTGAGACATATGTGTGTGTGAAAGACTTCCTTTACCTTGCTTGTTTGGAACACAAAGTTTCTTTTCAGTTGCAAACTCCACTCCATACATATATATGGGGAGGTTCTAGCTCCAAATCGGTTTTACACTGAAACTGCAGGAAATTCAAACCGGCACTTGGAAACAGACTGAGAAACCAGAGAAAATTTTCCCCTGCCAACCGAACCCTTTGTGCTAAATGAATGACCATGTCTCCACATGATCAATTAGGAGAGATAAGTGTGTCTGAAAGCCGAACTTAACCTATCCTGTTGTGAAAACAAAGTTTCTTTTCAGTTGCAAACTCCACTCCATACATATATATGGGGAGGTACGATCTCGAACTCGGTTTTACTGTGAAAACTGCAGGAACTTCAAACCTGCACTAGTAAACAGACTGAGAAACAAGAGTAAAAGTTTCACCTCCAAATCCTTCCCTTTGTAGAAGATGAAAGAACATCTCTCCAAATGCTAAGTTCTGAGAGATAATTGTGTGTGAAAGCCGTCCTTTAACTATCCTGTTTGAGCACAAAATTTCTTTTCACTTGCAAAATCCACTCCATGCATATATAATGGGAGGTAATATCTCCAACCTGGTTTACAGTGAAAACTGCAGGAATTTCAAAAAGGCACTAGGAAAAAGACTGAGAAAACTGAGAAAAGTTTTCTACTGCAACCCGTTCCCTTTGTGCTAGATGAACGATAGTTTCTACACATGCTAATTTTTCAGAAGAAAGTGTGTGTGAAATACGTCTTTCACCTAAATTGTTGGGAACACAAAGTATCTTTTCAAGGGCAAAATACACTCCATACATATTTATGGGGAGGTACTAGCCCCAAATGGTTTTTACAGTGAAAACTGCAGGAAATTCAAACCGGCACTAGAAAATAGACGGAGAAAGCAGAGTAAAATTTTCTCCTGCATACCGATCCCTTTGTGCTAGATGAAGGAACGTCTCTCCACATGCTCAGTTCTGAGACATAAGAGTGTTTGATAGCCGTCCTTCACCTAGCTTGATGTGAACACAGAGTTTCTTTTCAGTTGAAAACTCCACTTCACATATATATATGAGGAGGTACTAGCTCCAAGTCGTCTTTAAAGTGAAAACAGCAGGAACTTAAAACGGGAACTAGGAAACAGACTGAGAAACCAGAGTAAAAGTTTCTCCTGCAAACCGTTCCCTTTATGCTACATGAAAGAAGGTCTCTCCACATGCTCAGTACTTAGAGATAAGTGTGTGTGAAAGCCGTCCTTCAACTACTTTGATGGGAAAACTAAGTTTCTTTTCAGTTGCAAACTCCACTCCATACATATATGTGCGGTGGAACAAGCTCCAAAACTTTTTAAACTGAAAACTGCAGGATCTTCAAATCGGAAATAGGAAACAGACTGAGAATCAAGAGTAAAAGTTTCTCCTGCATCCCATTCCCTTTATGCTAGATGAAAGAATGTCTCTCCACATGATCAGTTCTGAGATTTATGTGTGTGTGATAGCCGTACTTCATCTAGGTTGCTGGGAACACAAAGATTCTTTTCAGTTGCAAAATCCACTCCATACATATATATGGGGAGGTAATAGCTCCGACACGATTTTACAGTGAAAACTGCAGGAAATTCAAAACAGCACTAGGAAAAATACTGAGAAATCAGAAAAAAATTTCTACTGCAAACCGTTCTCTTTGTGCTAGATGAACGAACGTCTCTTCACTTCTCATTATTCAGAAGTAAATGTGTGTGAAAGCCGTCCTTCAACTAGCTTGTTGGGAACACAAAGATTCTTTTCATTTGCAAACCACACTCCATACATATATATTGGGAGGTACAAGCTCCAACTCGATTTTACAGTGAAAACTGCAGCAACTTCAATCCGGCATTAGGAAACAGACTTAGAATCCAGAGTAAAAGATTCTCCTGCAACCAATTGCTTTGTGCTAGATGAACGAACTTCTCTCAACCTGCTCCTTTTTTAAGAGATATTTGTGTGTGTAAGCCGTTCTTCACCTAGCTTGTTGGGAACAGAAAAATTCTTTTCAGTTGCAAACTGACTCCATACATATATATGGGAAGTTACTAGCTCAAAATCGGTTTTAAAGTGAAACTTGCAGGAAGTTCAAACCGGCACTAGGAAACAGACTGAGAAACCAGAGTAAAAGTTTCTTCTGCAACCCGTTCCTTTGTGCTAGATGAACGAACGACTCTCCAAATTCTCAGTTCTGAGAGACACGTGTGTGTGAAAGCTGTCCTTCAAATTTTTTGATGGGAAAACAAATTTTCTTTTCAGTTGAATATCCACTCCATACATATATATGGGGAGGTACTAGCTCCATCTTGGTTTTACAGTGAAAACTGCAGGAACATCAAACCGGCACTAGGAAACAGACTGAGACACCAGAGAAAAAGTTTCCCTTGCAACAAGTTCCATTTGTGCTAGATGAACGAACGCCTCTCCACATGCTCAGTTCTGAGAGATAAGTGTGTGTGAAAGCCGTCCTTAAACTAGTTTGATGGGAACACAAAGTTTCTTTTCAGATGCAAATTCCACTCCATATATATATATGGGGAGGTTCTAGCTCCAACTCTGTATTACAGAGAAATCTGCTGGAACATAATACCGGCACTAGAAAACAGCATGAGAAACCAGAGATAAATTTTCCCTTAACCCGTTCCCTTTGTGCTTGATGAACAATCATGTCTCCACAAGCTAAATTTGGAGAGATAATTGTGTGAGAAGCCGACCATCACCTACCTTGTTGGGAACATAAATTTTCTTTTCTGTTGCAAAATCCACTCCATAATTATTTATGGGGAGGTAATAGATCCAACTCGGTTTTACAGAGAAAATTGCAGGAACTTCAAACCGGCACTAGGAAACAGACTGAGAAACCAGAAAAAATTTTCTCCTGCAAACCATTCCCTTTGTGCTAGATGAATGAAAGTCTCCCAATCCTTAATTTCAGAATTGTGTGTGTAAGCCGTACTTCACATAGCCTGTTGGGAACACAAATTATCTTTTCAGTTTCAAACTCCACTCCATACATCTTTTTGGGGAGTACTAACTCCAAATCTGTTTTACACTGAACACTGCAGGAACTTCAAACCGGCAGTAGGAAATAGACTGAAAGCAGTGAAAAATTTTCTCATGCAAACAGTTCAATTTGTGCTAGATGAACGAAAGTCTCTCCACATGCTCAGTTCTGAGATATAAGTGTGGTGAAAGCCGTCCTTCACATAGCTTGTTGGCAACAGAAAGTTTCTTTTCAGTTGCAAATTACACTCCATTCATATATATGGGGAGGTACAAGCTCCAACTCGGTTTTACAGTGAAAACTGCAGGAATTTCAAATTGGCACTAGGAAACAGACTGAGAAACCAGAGTAAAAGTTTCTTCTGCAACCCGTTCCCTTTGTGCTAGATGAACGAACGTCTCTCCACATGCTCAGTTCTGAGAGATAAGTGTGTGTGAAAGCCGACCTTCACAAAGATTGTTTGGAACACAAAGTCTCTATTCAGTTGCAAACTGCAATCCATAATTATATATGGGCAGGTACTAACTCCAACTCGGTTTTACAGTGAAAACTGCAGGAACTTCATACCAGCACTAGGAAACAGACTGAGGAACCAGAGAAAATGTTTCTCCTGCAACCCGTTCCCTTTGTGCTAGATGAACGAATGTCTCTCCACATGCTCATTTTTCAGAAGTAATTGTGTGTGAATTCCGTCCTTAACCTAGCTTGTTGGGAACAGAAAGTATCTTTTAAGGTGCTAATTACATTCCATACATATATATGGGGTGGTACTATGTCCAAATCATCTTTATAGTGAAAACTACAGGAACTACTAACCGGCAGTAGGAAATAGACTGAGAAAGCAGAGTAAAATTTTCTCATGCATCCCGTTCCCTTTGTACTAGATGAAAGAAAGTCTCTCCAAATGCTCAGTTCTGAGAGATAAGTGTGTATGATAGCCGTCCTTCACCAAGCTTGTTGAGAACACAAAGTTTCTTTTCAGTTGCAAACTCCACTCCATACATATATGGGGATGTAGAAGCTCCAACTCGGTTTTACAGTGTAAACTGCAGGAATTTCAAACCGGCACTAGGAAACAGACTGAGAATCCAGAGTAAAGGTAAACCTGCCTCCCGTTCCATTTATGATAGATGAAAGTACGTCTCTCCACATGCAAAGTCCTGAGAGAAAAGTGTGTGTGAAAGCCGTCCTTCACCTAGCTTGATGGGATCACAAATTTTTTTTTTAGTTACAAACTCCCCACCTTACATACATATGGGGAGGTACGAGCTCCAACTCGGTTTTACAGTGAAAACTGCAGGAACATCATACCGGCACTAGGAAACAGAATGAGAAACCTGAGAAGAAGTTTCTACTGCAACCCGTTCCCTTTGTGCTAGATGAACGATAGTCTCTCCACATGCTCATTTTTCAGAAGTAAGTGTGTGTGAAATCCGTCCTTCACCTAGATTGTTTGGAACACAAACTATCTTTTCAGTGGAAAAATACACTCCATACATATTTATGGGGGGTACTAGCTCCAAATCGCTTTTACAGTGAAAACTGCAGGAACTTCTTACCGGCAGTAGTAAATAAACTGAGAAAGCAGAGTAAAATTTTCCCAAGCATACAGTTCCGTATGTGCTAGATGGAAGAAGTTCCCTCCACATGCTCAGTTATGAGACATATGTGTGAGTGAAAGCCGTACTTCACCTAGCTTGATGGGAACACAAAGTGTGTTTTTCAGTTGCAAACTCCAGTACATACATATATAAGGGGAGGTAGAAACTCCAAAACCGTTTAACAGTGAAAACTGCAGGAACTTCAAACCGGCACTAGGAAACAGAATGAGAAACCAGAGTAAAAGTTTCACCTGCAACCCGTTCCCTGTGTGCTAGATGAACGAACTTCTCACCACATGCTCAATTCCGAGAGATAATTGTGTGTGAAAGCCCTCCTTCAGCAGTATGTTGGGACCACAAAGATTCTTTTAAGTTGCAAAATCAAGTTTGTACATATAAATGGGAGGTACTAGCCCAAATAGGTTTTACAGTGAAAACTGCAGGAAGTTCAAACCGGCACTAGGAAATACAGTGAGAAAGCAGAGTAAAATTTTCTCATGCATACCGATCCACTTGTGCTAGATGAAGGAAGTTCTTTCCACATGCTCAGTTCTGAGAGATAAGTGTGTATGAAAGCCATCCTTCTAATACCTTGTTTGCAACACAAAGAATCTTTTCAGGTACAAACCCCTCTCCATACATATATATGGGTAGGTACTAGCTCCAACTCTGTTTTACAGTGAAAACTGCAGGAAATTCAAAACGGCACTAGGAAACAGTCTGAGAAACCAGAGTAAAAATTTCTCCTGCAATCCGTTCAATTTTTGCTAGATGAAAGAACGTCTCTCCACATGCTCATTTCTGAGACATATGTTTTTGTGAAAGCCTTCCTTTACCTTGCTTGTTTGGAACACAAAGTTTCTTTTCAGTTGCAAACTCCACTCCATACATATATATGAGGAGGTTCTAGCTCCAACTCGGTTTTACAGTGAAATCTGCAGGAACTTCATACCGGCACTAGAAAACAGCCTGAGAAACCAGAGAAAAATTTTTCCCTAACCCGTTCCCTTTGTGCTTGATGAACGATCGTGTCTCCACATGATCAGATCAGAGAGATAAGTGTATGTGAAAGCCGACCTTCACCTAGCTTGTTGGGAACACAAAGTTTCTTTTCTGTTGCAAAATCCACTCCATACTTATATTTGGGGAGGTAATAGCTCCAACTCTGATTTACAGTGAAAACTGCAGGAACTTCAAACCGGCAGTAGGAAATAGACTGAAAGCAGAGAAATATTTTCTTATGCAAACCGTTCAATTTGTGCTAGATGAAGGAAAGTCTCTCCACATGCTCAGTTCTGAGAGATAAGTGTGTGTGAAAGCCGTCCTTCACCTAGCTTGTTGGCAACAGAAAGTTTCTTTCAGTTGCAAACTGCACTCCATTCACATATATGGGGAGGTACAAGCTCCAACTCGGTTTTACAGTAAAAACTGCAAGATCTTCAAACTGGCACTAGGAAACAGACTGAGAATCCAGAGTAAAAGTTTCTCCTGCAAACCGTTCCATTTATGCTAGAAGAACGAACGTCTCTCCTCATGTTCAGTTCTGAGAGATAAGTGTGTGTGAAAGCCGTCCTTCACCTAGCTTGTTGGCAACAGAAAGTTTCTTTTCAGTTGCTAACTACACTCCATTCATATATATGGGGAGGTACAAGCCCCAAATCGGTTTTACAGTGAAAACTGCAGGAACTTCATACCGGCACTTGGAAACAGACTGAGGAACCAGAGAAAATATTTCAACTGCAACCCGTTCCCTTTGTGCTAGATGAATGTAAGTCTCTCCACATGGTCATTTTTCAGAAGAAATTGTGTGTGAATTCCGTCCTTAAACGAGCTTGTTGGGAACACAGTGTATCTTTTCGGGTGCAAATTAGAATTCATATATATACATGGGGTGTTACTATCTCCAAATCATCTTTACAGTGAAATCTGCAGGAACTACAAACTGGCAGTAGGAAATAGACTGAGAAAGCAGAGTAAAATTTTCTCATGCATACCTTTCCCTTTGTGCTAGATGAAAGAATGTCTCTGCAAATGCTCATTTCTGAGATATAATTGCGTGTGGAAGTCGTCCTTTAACTATACTGTTGTGAAAACAAATTTCTTATCACTTGCAAACTCCACTCCATGCATATATAATGGGAGGTAATATCTCCAACACGGTTTTACAGTGAAAACTGCAGGCATGTCAAACAGGCTCTAGGAAACAGGCTGAGAATCCAGAGAAAAATTTTCTAGCGCAACCCGTTCCCTTTGTTCTACATGAACGATAGTCTCTCCACATGCTAATTTTTCAGAAGAAAGAGTGTGTGAAATCCGTCCTTCACCCAGAATTTTGGGAACACAAAGTATCTTTTCAGGGGCAAAATAGACTCCATACATATTTATGGGGATGTACTAGCTCCAAATCGGTTTTACAGTGAAAAATGCAGGAAGTTCACACCGGCACTAGGAAATAGACTGAGAAACATAGTATAATATTCCCATGCATACAGATCCCTTTGTGCTAGATGAAGGAACTTCTCTCCACATGCTCAGTTCTGAGACATAAGTGTGTGTTATAGCCGTCTTTCACCTAGCTTGTTGGGAACACAAATTTTCTTTTCAGTTGAAAACTCCACTCCACATATATATATGAGTAGGTACTAGCTCCAAGTCGTCGTTAAAGTGAAAAAAGCAGGAACTTCAAAGCGGCACTAGGAAACAGACTGAGATAGCAGAGTAAAAGTTTCTCCTGCAAACCGTTCCATTTTTGCTAGATGAACGAACGTCTCTCCACATGCTCAGTACTGAGAGATAAGTGTGTGTGAAAGCCGTCCTTAACCTAGTTTGATGGGAACACAAAGTTTCTTTTCAGATACAAATTCCACTCCATACATATATATGGGGAGGTTTTAGCTCCAACTCTGTTTTACAGTGAAATCTGCAGGAAGTTCAAACCCTCACTAGGAAACACACTGAGAAACAAGAATAAATTTTCTCCTGCAAACCATTCCCTTTGTGCTAGATGAATGAACATCTCTCCAATTCTCAATTTCAGAAGTAAGTGTGTGTGTAAGCCGTCCTTCACATAGCTTGTTGGGAACACAAATTAACTTTTTAGTTTCAAACTCCACTCCATACATCTTTATGGGGAGGTACTAGCTCCAAATCGGTTTTACAGTGAACACTGCAGGAACTTCAAACCGGCAGTAGGAAATAGACTGAAAGCAGGGAAAAATTTCCTCATGCAAGCAGTTCACTTTGTGCTAGATGAACGAAAGTCTCTCCACATGCTCAGTTCTGACATATAAGTGTGATGAAAGCCGTCCTTCACATAGCTTTTTGGTAACACAAACTTTCTTTTCAGATGCCAACTCACTCCATAAAAATATATGGTGAGGTACAAGCTCCAACACGGTTTTACAGTGAAAATTGCAGGAACTTCAAACCGGCACTAGGAAACAGACTGAGAAACCAGAGTAAAAGTTTCTCCTCTAAACCATTCCCTTTGTGCTAGATGAAGGAACATCTCTCCACATGCTCAGTTCTGAGAGATAAATGTGATTGAAAGCCGCCCTTCAACTAGTATGATGGGAACACAATGTTTCTTTTCAGTTGCAAGCTACAATCCATACACATATATGGGGAGGCACTAGCACCATCTCGGTTTTACAGTGAAAACTGCAGGAACTTCAAACCGGTACTAGGAAACAGACTGAGAAAGCAGAGTAAAAGTTTCTCCGGCAATCCGTTCCATTTGTGCTAGATGAACGAACGTCTCTCCACATGCTCAGTTCTGAGATATATGTGTGTGTGAAAGCCTTCCTTTACCTTACTTGTTTGGAAAACAAAGTTTCTTTTCAGTTGCAAACTACACTCCATACATATATATGGGGAGATTCTAGCTCCAACTCGGTTTTACAGTGAAATCTGCAGGAACTTCATACCGACACTAGAAAACAGCATGAGAAACCAGAGAAAAATTTTCCCCTAACCTTTCCCTTTGTGCTTGATGAACGATCGTGTCTCCACATGCTCAGTTCGGAGAGATAAGTGTGTGTGAAAGCCGACCTTCACCTAGCTTGTTGGGAACACAAAGTTTCTTTTCTGATGCAAAATTCACTCCATACTTATATATGGAGGATAAATAGCTCCAACTCGGATTTAAAGTGAAAACAGCAGGAACTTCAAAACGGCACTAGGAAACAGACTGTGAAACCAGAAAAAAATTTCACCTGCAAACCATTCCCTTTGTGCTAGATGAACAAACGTCTCTCCACTTCTCATTTTTCAGAAGTAAATGTGTGTGTAAGCAGTTATTCACTTAGCTTGTTGGGAAGCCAAACTATCTTTTCAGTTTCAAACTCCACTCCATACCACTTTATGGGGAGGTACTAGCTCAAAATCGGTTTTACAGTGAACACTGCAGGAACTTAAAACCGGCAGTAGGAAATAGACTGAAAGCAGAGAAAATTTTCTCATGCAACAGTTCACTTTGTGCTAGATGAACGAAAGTCTCTCCACATGATCATTTTTCAGAAGTAATTGTGTGTGAATTCCGTCCTTAACCTAGCTTGTTGGGAACACAAAGTATCTTTTAAGGTGTGAATTACACTCCATAAATATATATGGGGTGGTACTAGCTCCAAAACTTCTTTAGAGTGAAAACTGCAGGAACTACTAATCGGCAGTAGGAAATAGACTGAGAAAGCAGAGTATTATTTTCTCATGCATCCCGTTCCCTTTGTCCTAGATGAAAGAACGTCTCTCCAAATGCTCATTTCTGAGAGATAAGTGTGTGTGAAAGCCACCCTTCAACTAGCTTTTTGGCAACACAAATAATCTTTCAGTTGCAAACTCCACTACATACAAATATATGGGGAGGTATGAGCTCCAACTCGGTTTTACAGTGAAAACTGCAGGAGCTTCAAACCAGAAATAGGAAACAGACTGAGAAACCAGAGAATAAGTTTCTCCTGCACCCCGTTCCCTTTGTGCTAGATGAAAGAACGTCTCTCCGCATGCTCAGTTCTGAGAGATACGTGTGATTGAATGCCGTACTTCACCTAGATTGTTGGGAACACAAAGTTTCATTTCAGTTGCAAACTACACTCCATACATATATATACGGCGGTACTAGCTCCAACTCGTTCGTATAGTGAAAACTTCAGGTACTTCAATCCCGCACTAGGAAACAGACAGTGAAACCAGACTAAAAGTTTCCCATGCAAACCTTCCTTTCGTGCTAGATGAACGAACGTCTCTCCACATGCTCAGTTCTGAGAGATATTTTCGTGTGAAAGCCGTCCTTTACATAGTTTGTTGGGAACACAAACTTTCTTTTCAGTTGCAAACTACACTCCATATATGTATATGGGGAGATACTAGCTCCAACTCGGTTTTACAGTGAAAACTGCAGGAACCTCAAACCGGCACTAGGAAACAGACTGAGGAACCAGAGAACATGTTTCTACTGCAACCCGTTCCCTTTGTGCTAGATGAACGAAATTCTCTCTACATGCTCATTTTTCAGAAGAAATTGTGTGTGAATTCCGTCCTTAACCTAGCTTGTTGGGAACACAAAGTATCTTTTCAGGTGCACATTACAATCCATACAAATACATGGGGTGGTACTAGCTCCAAATCGTCTTTACAGTGAATACTGCAGGAACTACTAAACGGCAGTAGGAAATAGACTGAGAAAGCAGAGTAAAATTTTCTCATGCATACCGTTCCCTTTGTGCTAGATGAAAGAACGTCTCTCCAAATGCTCAGTTCTGAAAGTTAAGTGTGTGTGAAAGCCGCCCTTCAACTAGATTTTTGGCAACACAAATTTTCTTTCAGTTGCAAACTCCACTACATACAAATATATGGGGAGGTATGAGCTCCATCTCGGTTTTACAGTGAAAACTGCAGGAAATTCAAACCGGAAATAGGAAACAGACTGAGAAACCAGAGAATAAGATTCTCCTGCACTCCATTCCCTTTGTGCTAGATGAAAGAACGTCTCTCCACATGCTCAGTTCTGAGAGATATGTGTGTGTGTTAGCCATACTTCACCTAGCTTGTTGGGAACACAAAGTTTCTTTTCAGTTGCAAAATCCACTCCATACATATATAAGGGGAGGTAATATCTCCGACTCGTTTTTACCGTGAAAACTGAAGGAACTTCAAACCAGCACTAGGAAAAAGACTGAGAAACCAGTAATAAGTTCTACTGCACACTGTTCCCTTTGTGCTAGATGAACGAACGTCTCTTCACTTCTCATTTTTCAGAAGTAAGTGTGTATGAAAGCCGTCCTTCACATAGCTTGTTGGGAACACAAAGTATCTTTTCAGTTTCAAACTCCACTCCATACATCTATAAGGGGAAATACTAGCTCCAACCGTTTTACAGTGAAAACTGCAGAAATTCAAACCGGCACTGTGAGACAGACTGGGAAACCAGATTAAAATTTCTCCTACAAACCTTTCCCTTTGTGCTAGATGAACGAACGTCTCTCCGCATGCTCAGTTCTGAGAGATACGTGTGATTGAAAGCCGTACTTCACCTAGCTTTTTGGGAACACAAAGTTTCATTTCAGTTGAAAACTACACTCCATACATATATATATGGCGGTAATAGCTCCAAATCGTTCGTATACTGAAAACTTCAGGTACTTCAATCCCGCACTAGGAAACAGACAGAGAAACCATACTAAAAGTTTCCCATGCAAACCTTCCTTTCGTGCTAGATGAACGAAAGTCTCTCCACATGCTCAGTTCTGAGAGATAATTTTGTGTGAAAGCCGTCCTTTACATAGTTTGTTGGGAACACAAACTTTCTTTTCAGTTGCAAACTACACTCCATATATGTATATGGGAAGATACTAGCTCCAACTCGGTTTTACAATGAAAACTGCAGGAACTTCAAACCGTCACTATGGAACAGAATGAGAAACCAGAGTAAAAGTTTCTCCGGCACACCGTTCCCTTTGTGCTACATGAACGAAATTCTCTCCACATGCTCATTTCTGGGAGAAAAGTGTGTGTGATAGCCGCCTTCAACTTGCTTGATGGGAACACATAGTTTCTTTTCACTTGCAAATTCCAATCCATAATTATATATGGGGAGGTAAAAGCTCCAAATCGGTTTTACAGTGAAAACTGCAGGAACTTGAAGCTGGTACTAGGAAACAGACTGAGGAAACAGAGAACATGTTTCTACTGCAACCAGTTCCCTTTGTGCTAGATGAACGAAATTCTCTCAACATGCTCATTTTTCAGAAGAAATTGTGTGTGAATTCCGTCCTTAACCTAGCTTGTTGGGAACACAAAGAATCTTTTCAGGTGCAAATTACACTCCATACAAATACATGGGGTGGTACTAGCTCCAAATCGTCTTTACAGTGAATACTGCTGGAACTACTAACCTGCAGTAGGAAATAGACAGAGAAAGCAGAGTAAAATTTTCTCATGCATACCGTTCCCTTTGTGCTAGATGAAAGAAAGTCTCACCAAATGCTCAGTTCTGAGAGATAAGTGTGTGTGAAAGCCGCCCTTCAACTAGATTTTTGGCAACACAAATTTTCTTTCATTTGCAAACTACACTACATACTAGTATATGGGGTGGTAAGATCTCCAAACCGGTTTTACAGTGAAAACTGCAGGAACTTCAAACCGGCACTAGGAAACAGACTGAGAAACTAGAGTAAAAGTTTCTCCTGCACCCCATTCCCTTTGTGCTAGATGAAAGAAAGTCTCTCCACATGCTCAGTTCTCAGAGATAATTGTGTGAAAGCCGTCCTTAACCTAGTTTCATGGGAACACAAAGTTTCTATTCAGATGCAAATTCCACTCCATACATATATAATGGGAGGTTCTAGCTCCAAATCTCTTTTACAGTGAAATCTGCAGGAACTTCATACCGGCACCAGAAAACAGCCTGAGAAACCACAGAAAAATTGTCCCCTAACCCATTCCCTATGTGCTTGATGAACGATCTTGTCTCCACATGCTCAGTTCGGAGAGATAATTGTGTGTGATAGCCGACCATCACCTAGCTTGTTGGGAACACAAAGTTTCTATTCTGTTGCAAAATCCACTCCATACAACTTAATGGGAATGTACTAGCTCCAAATCGGTTTTAGAGTGAAAACTGCAGGAACTTCAAACCGGCAGTAGGAAATAGACTGAAAGCAGGGAAAAATTTTCTCATGCAAACAGTTCACTTTGTGCTAGGTGAACGAACGTCTCTCCATATGCTCAGTTCTGAGTGATAAATATGTGTAAGCCGTACTTCACATAGCTTGTTGGGAACACAAAATTTCTTTTCAGATGCAAACTACACTCCATAAATATATATCTGGAGGTACTCGCTCCAAATCGGTTTTACAGTGAAAACTGCAGGAACTACAAACTTGCACTAGGAAACGGACTGAGAAATCAGAGTTTAATTTTTCCTTCAACCCGTTCTCTTTGTGCTGGATGAACGAACGTCTCGACGCATGCTCAGTTCTGAGAGATAAGTGTGTTTGAAAGCCGTACTTCACCTAGCTTGTTGGGAACACAAATTTTCTTTTCATTTGCCAAGTACACTCCATAAATATTTATTGGGCGGTACTAACTCCAACGAAATTTTACAATGAAATCTTCAGGAACATTAAACCGGCACTAGGAAACAGACTGTGAAACCACACTAAAATTTTCTTCTGTAAAATGTTCCCTTTGTGCTAGATGAATGAACATCTCTCCACATGCTCAGTTCTGAGGGTTAAGTATGTGTGAAAGCCGTACTTCACCTAGCTTGTGGGAACACAATGTTTATTTCCATAGCAAACTACACTCCATACATATATATAAGGGTAGGAATTATCTCCAACTCCGTTTTACAGTGAAAACTGCAGGAGCATCAAACCGACACTAAGAAACAGACTGAGAAACCAGAGAATTAGTTTCCCCTGCAACCTGTTCCCTTTGTACTAGATAAACAAACGTCTCTCCGCATGCTCATTTATGAGAGATAAATGTGTGTGAAAGCCGTCCTTCAACTAGCTTGTTGGGAACACAAAGTTTCTTAAGAGTTGCATACTTCATTCCAAATATATATATGGGAAGGTACTAGCTACAACTCGGTTTTACAGTGAAAACTGCAGGAACTTCAAACCGGCACAAGGAAACAGACTGAGAACTAGACTAAAAGTTTCTCTGTAACCCGTTACATTTCTGCGAGATTAACGAAAGTTTCTCCACATGCTCATTTCTAAGATATAAGTTTGTTTCAAAGCCGTCCTTTACCAAGCTTGTTGAGAACACAAAGTTTGTTTTCAGTTGCAAACTACAGTCCATACATATATATGGGGGGGTAGTGGCTCCAACTCGATTTTACAGTGAAAATTGCAGGAACTTCAAACCGGCACTAGGAAACACATTGAGAATCTAGAGTAAATTTTCCCCTGCAACTCTTCCATTTGTGCTAGATGAACGAAATTCTCACTGCATACTCAGTTCTGAGAGATTAGTGGGTTTGAAAGCCGTACTTCACCTAGCTTGTTGGGAACACAAAGTTTTTTTTCAGTTGCAAACTACAGTCCATATATATATATGGGGAGGTACGAGCTCAAACTCGTTTTTACTGTGAAAACTGCATGAACTTCAAACCGGCACTAGGAAACACACTGAGAAACCAGAATAAAAGTTTCTCATGCAATCCATTCCCTTTGTCGAAGATGAACGAAAGTCTCTCCGCATGCTCAGTTCTGAGAGATAAGTGTGTTTGAAAGCCGTACTTCACTTATGTTGTTGGGAAAAAAAGTTTCTTTTTATTTGCAAACTAAACTCCATACATATATATTGGGCGGTACTAGTTCCAACTCGGTGTTACAGTGAAAACTTCAGAAACTTCAATCCGGCCTCTAGGAAACAGAGTGAGAAACCAGACTAATATATTCTCCTGCAATCCGTTCCCATTGTTCTAGATGAACGAACGTCTCTCCACATGCTCAGTTCTGAGTGGTAATATGTGTAAGGCGTACTTCACCTAGCTTGTTGGGAACACAAAGTTTCTTTTCAGTTTCAAACTACACTCCATAAATATATATGGGGAGGTAGTATCTCAAACTCGGTTTTACAGTGAAAACTGCAGGAACTTCAAAATTGCACTAGGAAACGGACTGAGAAACCACAGTATAATTTCTCCTTCAACCCGTTCTCTATGTGCTAGATGAACGAAAGTCTCTCCGCAAGCTCCGTTCTGAGAGATAAGTGTGTTTGAAAGCCGTACTTCAACTAGCTTGTTGGAACACAAAGTTTCTTTATATTTGCAAACTACACTCCATACATATTTCTTGGGTGGAAATAACTCCAACGAGATTTTACAGTGAAAACTTCAGGAAATACAAACCGGCACTAGAAAAAAGACTGTGAAACCAGACTAAAATTTTCTTCTGCAAACGTTCCCTTTGTGCTAGATGAATGAACGTCTCTCCACATGCTCAGTTCTGAGTGATAAGTATTTGTGAAAGCCGTACTTAACCTAGCTTGTGGAACAAAAAATTTATTTCAGAAGCAAACTACTCTCCATACATATATAAGGGTAGGTACTAGCTCCAACTCTGTTTTACAGTGAAGACTGCAGGAACTTCAAACCGGCACTATGAAACAGACTGAGAATCCAGATTAAAACTTTTCCCTGTAAAACTTCCCTTAGTGCTAGATGGACGAACGTCTCACCACATGCTCACTTCTGAGATATAAGTGTGTGTGAAAGCCATCCATCAAATAGCTTGTTGGAAACACAAACTTAATTTTCAGTTGCAAACTACACTCCATATATATATTCGGAAAGTAAAAGCTCCAACTCTGTTTTACAGTGAAAACTGCAGGAACTTCAAACCGGCACTAGGAAACAGACTGAGACACCAGACTAAAAGTTTCTCCTGCAAAATGATCCCTTTCTTCTAGATGAACGAACGTCTATCCACATGCTCAGTTCTAAGAGAAAATTGTGTTTGAAATCCGTACTTCACCTAGCTTGTTGAGAACACAAAATTTCTTTTCAGTTGCAAACAACACTCTATACATATATATGGGGAAGAACTAGCTCCTCCTCGGTTTTACAGTGAAAACTGCAGGAGCTTCAAACCGGCACTAAGAAACAGACTGAGAAACAAGTGTAATAGTTTCCCTGCATCCCGTTCCCTTTGTCCTAGATAAACAAACGTCTCTCCGCATGCTCATTTATGAGAGATAAATGTGTGTGAAAGCCGTCCTTCAAGTAGCTTGTTGGGAACACAAAGTTTCTTTAGATTTGCGTAATTCATTCCACATATATATATGGGAAAGTACTAGCTCCAACTCGGTTTTACAGTGAAAACTGCAGGAAATTCAAACTGGCACTAGAAACAGACTGAGATACCAGACTAAAAGTTTCTCCTGCAACCCGTTCCCTATGTTCTAGATGAAGGTACATCTCTCCACATGCTAAGTTCTGAGAGAAATGTGTGTGTGAAAGCCGTCCTTCAAATAGCTTGTTGGGACCACATAGTTTCTTTTCAGTTGCAAACTACACTCCATACATCTATATGGGGAGGTACAAACTCCAACTCGATTTTATAGTGAAAACTGCAGGAACTTCAAACCGGCACTAGGAAACAGATTGAGATTCCAGAATAAAAGTTTCTCCTGCAAACCGTTCCCTTTGTGCTAGGTGAACGAAGGTCACACCACATTGCTCAGTTCTGAGAGATAAGTGTGTGTGAAAGCCGTCCTTCTACTAGATTGTTGGGAACACAAAGTTTATTTCAGTAGCAAACTACACTCCATACATATATAACGATAGGTACTAGCTCCAAATCAGTTGTACCGTGAAAACTGCAGGAACTTCAAACCGGAACTAGGAAACAGACTGAGAAAACAGAGTAATAGTTTCTCCTGCAAACCGTTTCCTTTGTGCTACATGAAGGAACATGTCTCCACATGCTCAATTCTGAGAGATAAGTGTGTGTGAATGCCGTCCTTCACCTAGTTTGTTGGGAGCACAAAATTTCTTTTCAGTTGCAAAAAACACTCCATACATATATATGGGGAGGAACAAGCCCTAACAGGGTTACACAGTGAAAACTGCAAGAAATTCAAACTGGCACTAAGAATCAGATTGAGAATCTAGAGTAAATTTTCCCCTGCAACCCTTCCATTTGTGCTAGATGAACGAACGTCTCTCCACATGCTCACTTCAGAGATATAAGTGTTTCTGAAAGCCATCCATCAAATAGCTTGTTGGAAACACAAAGATTCTTTTCAGTTGCAATCTACACTCCATATATATATATGGGGAGGTACTACCTCAAACTCGTTTCTTCTGTGAAAACTGCATGAAATTCAAACCGGCACTAGGAAACACACTGAGAAACCAGAGTAAAAGATTCTCCTGCAAACAGTTCCATTTTTGCTAGGTGAATGAAAGTCTCTCCACATGCTCAGTTCTGAGAGATAAGTGTGTTTGAAAGCCGTACTTCACCTATCTTGTTGGGAACACAAAGTTTCTTTTTATTTGCAAACAGCAATCCATACATATATATTGGACGGTAATAGCTACAACACTGTATTACAGGGAAAACTGTAGGAAATTCCAAACGACACTTGGAATCAAACTGAGAAACCACAGTAAAAGTTTCTCCTGCAATCCGTTCCCTTTGTGCTAGATGAACGAACGTCTCACTGCATACTCAGTTCTGAGAGATAAGTGTGTTTGAAAACCGTACTTCACCTAGCTTGTTGGGAACGCAAAGTTTCTTTTCATTTGCAAAATAAAATCCATACGTATATACTGGGCGGTACTAGCTCCAACTCGGTGTTACAGTGAAAACTTCAGGAACTTCAATCCGGCACTAGGAAACAGACAGATATTCCAGAATAATTTATTCTCCTGCAGTCCGTTCCCATTGTGCTAGATGAACGAACGTCTCTCCACATGCTCAGTTCTGAGTGATAATTATGTGTAAGCCGTACTTCACCTAGCTTGTTGGGAACACAAAGTTTCTTTTCAGTTGCACACTACAATCCATACATATATATGGGGAGGTTCTAGTTCCAACTCGGTTTTACAGTGAAAACTGCAGGAACTTTAAACTTGCACTAGGAAACGGACTGAGAAACCAGACTAAAAGTTTCCCCTGCAACCCGATCCCTTTCTTCTAGATGAACGAACGTCTCTCCACATGCTCAGTTCTAAGAGAAAAGTGTGTTTGAAATCCGTACTTCACCTAGCTTGTTGAGAACACAAAATTTCTTTTCAGTTGCAAACTACACTCTATACATATATATGTGGAGGTACTAGCTCCTCCTCGGTTTTACAGTGAAAACTGCAGGAGCTTCAAACTGGCACTAGGAAAAAGACTGAGAAACCAGAATAAAAGTTCTTCCTGCAACCCGTTAGCTTTGTGCTAGATGAACGAACGTCTCTCGTTGATCATTTCTGAGAGATAAGTGTGTGTGAAAGCCGAACTTCAACTAGCTTGTTGGGAACACAAAGTTTCTTTTCAGTTGCAAACTCCACTCCATACATATATATGGGGAAGTACTAGCTCCAACTGTGTTTCACAAAGAAAACTGCAGGAACTTCAAACCGGCACTAGGAAACAGACTGAGAAACCAAAGGAATATTTACTCCTGCAACACGTTCCTTTGTGCTATGTGAACGAACGTCTCTCCACATGCTCAGTTCTGAGAGATAAGTGTGTGTGAAAGCCGTCTTTCACCTAGCTTCTTGGGAACACAAAGTTTCTTTTCAGTAGCAAACTACATTCCATACATATATATGGGGAGGTACTAACTCCAACTGTGTTTTACAGAGAAAACTGCAGGAACATCAAACCGGCACTAGGAAACAGATTGAGAATCCAGAGTTAATTTTCCCCTGCAACCCTTCCCTTTGTGCTAGATGAACGAACGTCTCTCCACATGCTCATTTCTGAGAGATAAGTGCGTGTGAAAGTCGTCCTTCAACTAGCTCGTTCGGATCACAAATTTTCTTTTTAGTTGCAAATTACACCCCATATATATATAACGGTAGGTACAAGCTCCAACTCAGTTGTACCGTGAAAACTGCAGGAATTTCAATCTGGCACTAGGAAACAGACTGAGAATCAAGAGTAATAGATTCTCCTGCAAACGGTTCCATTTGTGCTAGATGAAGGAACATCTCTCCACATGCTCAGTTCTGAGAGATAAGTGTGCGTGAAAGCCGAACTTCACCTAGTTTGTTGGGAGCACAAACTTTCTTTTCAGTTGCAAACTACACTATATACATAAGTATGGGGAGGTACAAACTCCAACACGGTTATACAGTGAAAACTGCAAGAACTTCAAACCGGCATTAGGAAACAGATTGAAAATATAGAGTAAATTTTTCCCTGCAACCCTTCCATTTGTGCTAGATGAACGAACGTCTCTCCACATGCTCACATCTGAGATATAAGTGTGTGTGAAAGCCATCCATCAACTAGCTTGTTGGAAAAACAAAGATTCTTTTCAGTTGCAATCTACACTAAATACATTTATATGGGGAGGTAGTAGCTCCAACTCTGTTTTACAGTGAAAACTGCATGAACTTCAAACCGGCACTAGGAAACAGACTGAGAAACCAGACTAAAAGTTTCCCCTGCAACCCGATCCCTTTCTTCTAGATGAACGAACGTCTCTCCACATGCTCAGTTCTAAGAGAAAAGTGTGTTTGAATCCGTAATTCACCTAGCTTGTTGAGAACACAAAATTTCTTTTCAGTTGCAAACTACACTCTATACATATATATGGGGAGTTACTAGCTCCTCTTCGGTTTTACAGTGAAAACTGCAGGAGCTTCAAACCGGCACTAAGAAACAGACTGAGAAACAAGAGTAATAGTTTCCCCTGCAACCCGTTCCGTTTGTCCTAGATAAACAAACGTCTCTCCGCATTCTCATTTATGAGAGATAATTGTGTGTGAATGCCGCCCTTCACCTAGTTTGTTGGGAGCACAAAATTTGTTTTCAGTTGCAAACAACACTCCATATATATATATGGGGATGTACAAGCCCTAACATCGTTATACAGTGATAACTGCAAGAAATTCAAACTGGCACTAGGAAACAGATTGAGAATCTAGAGTAAATTTTCCCCTGCAACCCTTCCATTTGTGCTAGATGAACGAACGTCTCTGCACATGCTCACTTCTGAGATATAAGTGTGTGTGAAAGCCATCCATCAAATAGCTTGTTGGAAACACAAAGTTTATTTTCAGTTGCAAACTACACTCCATATATATATTCGGAAAGTACAAGCTCCAACTCTGTTTTACAGTGAAACCTGCAGGAACTTCAAACCGGCACTAGGAAACAGACTGAGACTCCAGAATAAAAGTTTCTCCTGCAACACGATCCCTATCATCTAGATGAACGAACGTCTCTCCACATGCTCAGTTCTAAGAGAAAATTGTGTTTGATAGCCGTCCTTCACCAAGCTTGTTGAGAACACAAAGTTTCTATTCATTTGCAATCTACAATCTATACAAATATATGGGGAGGTACTAGCTCCTGCTCGGTTTTACAGTGAAAAGTGCAGGAGCTTCAAACCGACACTAAGAAACAGACTGAGAAAACAGAGTAATAGTTTCTCCTTCAAACCGTTCCCTTGTCCTAGAAAAAACAAACGTCTCTCCGCATGCTCAGTTACGAGAGATAAATGTGTGTGAAAGCCGTCCTTCACCTAGCTTGTTGGGAACACAAAGTTTCTTTTCAGTTGCCAACTACACACCAAACAAATATAAGGGGAAGTACTACTTCTGAATAGTTTTTACCGTGAAACTGCAGGAACTTCAAAAGGGACTATGAAAAAGACTGAGAAAGCAGAATAAAATTTCTCCTGCAACTCGTTCCCATTGTGCTAGATGAACGAACGTCTCTCCACATGCTCATTTCTGATGGATTACAGTGGGTGTAAGCCGTGCTTCACCTACCATGTTGGGAACACAAAGTTTCTTTTCAGTTGCCAACTACACTCCTTACATATACATGAGCAGGTACTAGCTCCTGCTCGGTTTTACAGTGAAAACTGCTGGAACTTCAAACCGGCACTAGGGAACAGAATGAGAAACCAGAGCAAAGTTTCTCCTGCAAACAGTTCCCTTTGTGCTAGATGAACGAATGTCTCTCCACATGCTCAGTTCAGGGAGATAAGTGTTTGTGAAAGCCGTCCTTCACCTAGTTTGTTGGAAACAAAAAGATTCTATTCAGTTGCAATCTACACTCCATAAATATATAAGGGTAGGTACTAGCTCCAACTCGAATTTACAGTGAAATCTGCAGGAACTTCAAACCGGCACAAATAAAGTGACTGAGAAAGCAGAGTAAAAGTTTCTCCTGCAAACCGTTCCCTTTGTGCTAGATGAATGAATGTCTCTCCACATGCTCAGTTCAGAGAGATAAGTGTGTGTGAAAGCCGTCCTTCACCTAGTTTGTTGAAAACCAAAAGTTTCTATTCAGTTGCTAACTACAATCCATACATATATATGGTAAGGTATTAGGTCCAACTTTTTTTTTCAGTGATAACTGCAGGAAATTCAAACCGAAACTGTGAAACAAAATGAGAAACCAGATTAAAGTTTCTCTGCAACCCGTTACTTTTCTGCTAGATGAACGAAGGTTTCTCCACATTCTCAGTTCTATGATATAAGTGTGTTTGTAAGCCGTCATTTACCTAGCTAGTTGAGAACATAAAGTTTTTTTCAGTTGCAAACTACACTCCATATATATATATGGGGGTGTACTAGCTCCAACAGTGTTTTACAGAGAAAACTGCAGGAACTTCAAACCGGCACTAGAAACAGACTGAGAAACCAGAGTAAAAGTCCCTCCTGCAGCCCGTTAACATTGTGCTAGATGAACGAACGTCTCTCCATGCTCAGTTCTGAGAGATAAGTGTGTGTGAACGCCATCCATCAACTAGCTTGTTGGAAAAACAAAGATTCTTTTCAGTTGCAAACTACACTAAATACATATATATGGGGAGTTACAAGCTCCTGCTCGGTTTTACAGTGAAAAGTGCAGGAGCTTTAAATCGACACTAAGAAACAGACTGAGGAACCAGAGTAATAGTTTCTCCATCAAACCTTTCCCTTGTCCTAGAAAAAACAAACGTCTCTCCGCATGGCTCAGTTATGAGGGAAAAATGTGTGTGAAAGCCGTCCTTCACCTAGCTTGTTGGGAACCCAAAGTTTCTTTTCAGTTGCCAACTACACTCCCAACAAATATAAGGGGAAGTACTACTTCCAAATAGTTTTTACAGTGAAACTACAGGAACTTCAAAAGGGACTATGAAAAAGACTGAGAAAGCAGAATAAAATTTCTCCTGTAACTCTTTCCCATTGTGCTAGATGAACGAACGTCTCTCCACATGCTCATTTCTGATGGATTACAGTGGGTGTAAGCCGTGCTTCACCTACCATGTTGGGAACACAAAGTTTCTTTCCAGTTGCCAACTACACTCCTTATATATACATGAGCAGGTACTAGCTCCTGCTCGGTTTTACAGTGAAAACTGCAGGAGATTCAAACTGACACTAAGAAACAGACTGAGAAACCAGAGTAATAGTTTCTCCTTCAAACCGTTCCCTTTGTCCTAGAAAAAACAAACGTCTCTCCGCATGCTCAGTTATGAGAGATAATTGTGTGTGAAAGCCGCCCTTCACCTAGCTTGTTGGGAACACAAAGTTTCTTTTCAGTTGCCAACTACACTCCATACAAATATAAGGGGAAGTACTACTTCCAAATAGTTTTTACAGTGAAACTGCAGGAAATTCAAACCGGGACTATGAAACAGACTGAGAAAGCAGAATAAAATTTCTCCTGCAACTCGTTCCCTTTGAACTAAATGAACGAACGTCTCTCCACATGCTCATTTCTGATGGATTACAGTGGGTGAAAGCCGTGCTTCACATACCTTGTTGGGAACACAAAGATTCTTTCCAGTTGCCAACTACAATCCTTACATATACATGAGCAGGTACTAGCTCCTGCTCGGATTTACAGTGAAATCTGCAGGAACTTCAAACCGGCACAAGTAAAGAGAATGAGAAAGCAGAGTAAATGTTTCTCCTGCAAACCGTTCCCTTTGTGCTAGATGAACGAATGTCTCTCCACATGCTCAGTTCAGAGAGATAAGTGTGTGAAAGCCGTCCTTCACCTAGTTTTTTGAAAACAAAAATTTTCTATTTAGTTGCAAACTACACACCATACATATATATGGTAAGGTATTAGCTCCAACTCTGTTTTACAGTGATAACTGCAGGAAATTCAAACCGAAACTGTGAAACAGTATGAGAAAACAGACTAAAAGTTTCTCTGCAACCCGTTACTTTTCTGCTAGATGAACGAATGTTTCTCCACATGCTCAGTTCTAAGATATAAGTGTGTTTGTAAGCCAGTCATTAACCTAGCTAGTTGAGAACACAAAGTTTGTTTTCAGTTGCAAACTACACTCCATACATATATATGTGGGTGTACTACCACCAACAGGGTTTTACAGAGAAAACTGCAGGAACTTCAAACCGGCGCTAGGAAAAAAACTGAGAAACCAGAATAAAAGTTCTTCCTGCAACCCGTTAGCTTTTTGCTAGATGAACGAACGTCTCTCGTTGCTCAGTTCTGAGAGATAAGTGTGTGTGAAAGCCGAACTTCAACTAGCTTGTTGGGAACACAAAGTTTCTTTTCAGTTGCAAACTCCACTCCATACATATATATGGGGAAGTACTAGCTCCAACTGTGTTTTACAGAGAAAACTGCAGGAACTTCAAATCGGCACTAGGAAACAGACTGAGAAACCAAAGGAATATTTTCTCCTGCAACACGTTCCTTTGTGCTACGTGAACAAACGTCTCTCCACTTGCTCATTTCTGAGAGATAAGTGTGTGTGAAAGCCGTCTTTCACCTAGCTTCTTGGGAACAGAAAGTTTCTTTTCAGTAGCAAACTACATTCCATACATGTATATGGGGAGGTACTAGCTCCAACTGTGTTTTACAGAGAAAACTGCAGGAACATCAAACCGGCACTAGGAAACAGATTGAGAATCCAGAGTTAATTTTCCCCTGCAACCCTTCCCTTTGTGCTAGATGAACGAACGTCTCTCCACATGCTCATTTCTGAGAGATAAGTGCGTGTGAATGTCGTCCTTCAACTAGCTCGTTCGGATCACAAATTTTCTTTTTAGTTGCAAATTACACTCCATATATATATAACGGTAGGTACAAGCTCCAACTCAGTTGTACCGTGAAAACTGCAGGAACTTCAATCCGGCACTAGGAAACAGACTGAGAATCCAGAATAAAATTTTCTCCTGCAAACCGTTTACTTTGTGCTAGGTGAACGAACGTCCCTCCACATTGCTCAGTTCTGAGAGATAATTGTGTGTGAAAGCCGTCCTTCAACTAGCTTGTTAGGATCACAAACTTTCTTTTCAGTTGCAAACTACACTCCATATATATATAACGGTAGGTACAAGCTCCAACTCAGTTGTACCGTGAAAACTTCAGGAATTTCATTCCGGCACTAGGAAACAGACTGAGAAACAAGAGTAATAGTTTCTCCTGCAAACGGTTCCATTTGTGCTAGAAGAAGGAACATCTCTCCACATGCTCAGTTCTGAGAGATAAGTGTGCGTGAAAGCCGAACTTCACCTAGTTTGTTGGGAGCACAAACTTTCTTTTCAGTTGCAAACTACACTATATAAATATGTATGAGGAGGTACAAAATCCAACACGGTTATACAGTGAAAACTGCAAGAACTTCAAACCGGCACTAGGACACAAATTTAGAATCTAGAGTAAATTTTCCCCTGCAACACTTCCATTTGTGCTAGATGAACGAACGTCTCTCCACATGCTCACTTCTGAGATATAAGTGTGTGTGAAAGCCATCCATCAACTAGCTTGTTGGAACAACAAAGATTCTTTTCAGTTTCAAACTACACTCCATATATATATATGGGAGGTACAGGCTCAAATTCGTTTTTACTGTGAAAACTGCATGAACTTCAAACCGGCACTAGGAAACACACTGAGAAACCAGAGTAAAAGTTTCTCCTGCAATCCGTTCCCTTTGTGCTAGATGAACGAAAGTCTCTCCGCATGCTCAGTTCTGAGAGATAAGTGTGTTTGAAAACCGTACTTCACCTAGCTTGTTGGGAACACAAAGTTTCTATTCATTTGCAAACCAAATTCCATACATATATATTGGGCGGTACTTGCTCCAACGCTGTGTTACAGTGAAAAATTCCACAACTTCAATCCGGCACTAGCAAACAGACTGAGAAATCATACCAAATTATTCTCCTGGAATCCGTACCCATTGTGGTAGATGAACGAACGTCTCTCCACATGCTCAGTTCTGAGTTATAAGTACGTGTAAGCTGTACTTCACCTAGCTTTTTGGGAACACAAATTTTCTTTTCAGTTGCAAACTACACTCCAAACATATTTTTGGGGAGGTACTAGCTCCAACTCGGATTTACAGTGAAAACTGCAGGAACTTCAAATTACACTAGGAAACAGACTGCGAAACCAGAGTAAAATTTCTCCTTCAACCCGTTCTCTATGTGCTAGATGAACGAACGTCTCTACACATTCTCAGTTCTGAGAGATAAGTGTGTTTCAAAGCCTTACTTCACATTGCTTTTTGGGAACACAAAGTTTCTTTGCATTTGCAATCTACACTCCATGCATATTTATTGGGCAGTACTAGCTCCAACGAGATTTTACAGTGAAAACTTCAGAAAATTCAAACCAGCACTAGGAAACATACTGTGAAACCAGACTAAAATTTTCTTCTGCAAAACTTTCCCTTTGTGCTAGATGAACGAACGTATCTCTACATGCTCAGATCTGAGTGATAATTATGTGTGAAAGCCGTACTTCACCTATCTTGTGGGAACAGGAAGATTCTTTTCAGTAGCAAACTACACTCCATACATATATAAGGGCAGGTAAGAGCTCCAACTCGGTTTTACAGTGAAAACTGCAGGAACTTCAAGCCGGCACTATGAAACAGACTGAGAAACCAGAAAAAGTTTCCCCTGCAAACCATCCCTTTGTGTTATATGAACGAAAGTCTGTCCACAAGCTCATTTCTGAGAGATAAGTGTGTTTAAAAGCCGTCCTTCACCTAGATTGTTGGGAACACAAAGTTAATTTTCAGTTGCAAACTACACTCCATATATATATTCGGAAGGTAAAAGCTCCAACTCTGTTTTACAGTGAAAACTGCAGGAACTTCAAACCGGCACTAGGAAACAGACAGATTGCAGACTAAATGTTTCTCCTACAACTAAATCTCTTTCTTCTACATGAATGAACGTCTCTCCACATGCTCAGTTCTAAGAGAAAATGGTGTTTGAAAGCCGTCCTTCACCTAGCTTGTAGAGAACACAAACTTTCTATTGATTTGCAATCAACACTCTATACAAATATATGTGGAGGTAGTAGCTCCTGCTCGGTTTTACAGTGAAAACTGCAGGAGCTTCAAACTGACACTAAGAAACAGACTGAGAAACCAGAGTAATAGTTTCTCCTTCAAACCGTTCCCTTTGTCCTAGAAAAAACAAACGTCTCTCCGCATGCTCAGTTATGAGAGATAAATGTGTGTGAAAGCCGTCCTTCACCTAGCTTGTTGGGAACACAAAGTTTCTTTTCAGTTGCCAACTACACTCCATACAAATATAAGGGGAAGTACTACTTCCAAATAGTTTATACAGTGAAACTGCAGGAACTTCAAAAAGGGACTATGAAACAGACTGAGAAAGCAGAATAAAATTTCTCCTGCAACTCGTTCCCATTGTGCTAGATGAACGAACATCTCTCCACATGCTCAGTTCTGATGGATTACAGTGGGTGTAAGCCGTGCTTCACCTACCATGTTGGGAACACAAAGTTTCTTTCCAGTTGCCAACTACACTCCTTACATATACATGAGCAGGTACTAGCTCCTGCTCGGTTTTACAGTGAAAACTGCTGGAACTTCAAACCGGCCCTAGGGAACAGAATGAGAAACCAGAGCAAAGTTTCTCCTGCAAACAGTTCCCTTTGTGCTAGATGAACGAATGTCTCTCCACATGCTCAGTTCAGGGAGATAAGTGTTTGTGAAAGCCGTCCTTCACCTAGTTTGTTGGAAACAAAAAGATTCTATTCAGTTGCAATCTACACTCCATAAATATATAAGGGTAGGTACTAGCTCCAACTCGAATTTACAGTGAAATCTGCAGGAACTTCAAACCGGCACAAATAAAGTGACTGAGAAAGCAGAGTAAAAGTTTCTCCTGCAAACCGTTCCCTTTGTGCTAGATGAACGAACGTCTCTCCACATACTCAGTTCAGAGAGATAAGTGTGTGTGAAAGCCGTCCTTCACCTAGTTTGTTGAAAACCAAAAGTTTCTATTCAGTTGCTAACTACAATCCATACATATATATGGTAAGGTATTAAGTCCAACATTTTTACAGTGATAACTGCAGGAAATTCAAACCGAAACTGTGAAACAAAATGAGAAACCAGATTAAAGTTTCTCTGCAACCCGTTACTTTTCTGCTAGATGAACGAAGGTTTCTCCACATGCTCAGTTCTAAGATATAAGTGTGTTTGTAAGCCGTCATTTACCTAGCTAGTTGAGAACATAAAGTTTTTTTCAGTTGCAAACTACACTCCATATATATATATGGGGGTGTACTAGCTCCAACAGTGTTTGACAGAGAAAACTGCAGGAACTTCAAACCGGCACTAGGAAACAGACTGAGAAACCAGAGTAAAAGTCCCTCCTGCAGCCCGTTAACATTGTGCTAGATGAACGAACGTCTCTCCATGCTCAGTTCTGAGAGATAAGTGTGTGTGAAAGCCGAACTTCAACTAGCTTTTTGGGAACACAAAGTTTCTTTTCAGTTGCAAACTTCACTCCATACATATATATGGGGAGGTACTAGCTCCAACTGTGTTTTACAGAGAAAACTGCAGAAACTTCAAACCGGCACTAGGAAACAGACTGAGAAACCAAAGGAAAATTTTCTCCTGCAACCCGTTCCTTTGTGCTAGGTGAACGAACGTCTCTCCACATGCTCAGTTCTGAGAGATAAGTGTGTGTGAAAGCCGTCCTTCAACTAGCTCATTGGGAACACAAAGTTTCTATTCAGTTGCAAACTACACTCCATAAATATATATGGGGAGGTACTAGCTCCAACTCGCTTTTACACTGAAAACTGCAGGAACATCAAACCAGCACTAGGAAACACACAGAGATTCCAGATTAAAATTTTCTCCTGCAAACAGTTTCCTTTGTGCTAGGTGAACGAACGTCCCTCCACATTTCTCAGTTCTGAGAGATAAGTGTGTGTGAAAGCCGTCCTTCAACTAGCTTGTTTGGATCACAAACTTTCTTTTCAGTTGCGAACTACACTCCACATATATATAACGGTAGGTACAAGCTCCAACTCAGTTGCACCGTGAAAACTGCAGGAATTTCAATCCGGCACTGGGAAACAGACTGAGAAACAAGAGTAATAGTTTCTCCTGCAAACGGTTCCATTTGTGCTAGATGAAGGAACATCTCTCCACATGCTCAGTTCTGAGAGATAATTGTGCATGAAAGCCGAACTTCACCTAGTTGGTTGGGAGCACAAACTTTCTTTTCAGTAGCAAACTACACTATATACATATGTATGGGGAGGTACAAACTCCAACACGGTTATACAGTGAAAACTGCAAGAACTTCAAACCGGCATTAGGAAACAGATTGAGAATCTAGAGTAAATTTCCCCTGCAACCCTTCCATTTGTGCTAGATGAACGAACGTCTCTCCACATGCTCACATTTGAGATATAAGTGTGTGTGAAAGCCATCCATCAACTAGCTTGTTGGAACAACAAAGATTCTTTTCAGTTGCAATCTACACTAAATACATATATATGGGGAGGTAGTAGCTCCAACTCTGTTTTACAGTGAAAACTGCATGAACTTCAAACCGGCACTAGGAAACACACTGAGAAACCAGAGTAAAAGTTTCTCCTGAAATCCGTTCCCTTTGTGCTAGATGAACGAAAGTCTCTCCGCATGCTCAGTTCTGAGAGATATGTGTGTTTGAAAACCGTACTTCACCTAGCTTGTTGGGAACACAAAGTTTGTATTCATTTGCAAACTAAATTCCATACATATATATTGGGCGGTACTAGCTCCAACGCTGTATTACAGTGAAAAATTCCAGAACTTCAATCCGGCACTAGCAAACAGACTGAGAAAGCATACTAAATTATTCTACTGCAATCCGTACCCATTGTGGTAGATGAACGAACGTCTCTCCACATGCTCAGTTCTGAGTGATAAGTACGTGTAAGCTGTACTTCACCTAGCTTTTTGGGAACACAAATTTTCTTTTCAGTTGCAAACTACACTCCAAACATATATATGGGGTGGTACTAGCTCCAACTCGGATTTACAGTGAAAACTGCAGGAACTTCAAACTTACACTAGGAAACGGACTGCGAAACCAGAATACAATTTCTCCTTCAACCCGTTCTCTATGTGCTAGATGAACGAACGTCTCTACACATTCTCAGTTCTGAGAGATAAGTGTGTTTCAAAGCCTTACTTCACATTGCTTGTTGGGAACACAAAGTTTCTTTGCATTTGCAATCACCACTCCATGCATATTTATTGGGCGGTACTAGCTCCAACGAGATTTTACAGTGAAAACTTCTGGAAATTCAAACCGGCACTAGGAAACATACTGTGAAAACAGAATAAAATTTTCTTCTGCAAAACTTTCCCTTTGTGCTAGATGAACGAACGTCTCTCTACATGCTCAGATCTGAGTGATAATTATGTGTGAAAGCCGTACTTCACCTATCATGTGGGAACAGGAAGTTTCTTTTCAGTAGCAAACTCCACTCCATACATATATATGGGCAGGTAAGAGCTCCAACTCGGTTTTACAGTGAAAACTGCAGGAACTTCAACCCGGCACTATGAAACAGACCGAGAAACAAGAGTAATTCTTTCCCCTGCATCCCGTTCCGTTTGTCCTAGATAAACAAAGGTCTCTCCGCATGCCCATTTGTGAGCGATAAGTGTGTGTGAATGCCGCCCTTAACCTAGTTTGTTGGGAGCACAAAATTTCATTTCAGTTGCAAAAAACACTCCATACATATATATGGGGAGGTACAAGCCCTAACACGGTTAAACAGTGAAAACTGCAAGAAATTCAAACTGGCACTAAGAAACAGATTGAGAATCTAGAGTAAATTTTCCCCTGCAACCCTTCCATTTGTGCTAGATGAACGAACGTCTCTCCACATGCTCACTTCTGAGATATAAGTGTGTGTGTAAGCCATCCATCAAATAGCTTGTTGGAAACACAAAGTTTATTTTCAGTTGCAAACTACACTCCATATATATATTTGGAAAGAACAAGTTCCAACTCTGTTTTACAGTGAAAACTGCAGGAACTTCAAACCGGCACTATGAAACAGACTGAGACACCAGACTAAAAGATTCTCCTGCAACCCTTTCCCTTTCTTCTTGATGAATGTACGTCTCTCCACATTCTCAGTTCTAAGAAAAAAGTGTGTTTGAAATCCGTACTTCATCTAGTTTGTTGAGAACACAAAATTTCTTTTCAGTTGCAAACTACACTCCAAATATATATTCGGAAAGTACAAGCTCCAACTCTGTTTTACAGTGAAAACTGCAGGAGCTTCAAACTGGCACTAAGAAACAGACTGAGAAACAAGAGTAATAGTTTCGCTGCATTCCGTTCCATTTGTCCTAGATAAATAAACGTCTCTCCGCATGCTCATTTATGAGAGATAAATGTGTGTGAAAGCCGTCCTTCAACTAGCTTGTTGGGAACACAAAGTTTCTTTAGATTTGCGTAATTCATTCCACATATATATATGGGAAGGTACTAGCTCCAACTCGGTTTTACAGTGAAAACTGCAGGAAATTCAAACCGGCACTGGGAAACAGACTGAGAATCCAGACTAAAATTTTTTGCACACCGTTAACTTTCTGCCAGATGAACGAAAGTTTCTCCACATTCTCAGATCTAATATATAAGTGTGTTTGTATGCTGTCCTTTACCTACCTTGTTGAGAACACAAAGTTTGTTTTCAGTTGCAAAATACACTCCATACATATATATCGGGGGTAGTGGCTCCAACACGGTTTTACAGTGAAAACTGCAGGAACTTCAAACCGGCACTAGGAAACAGACTGAGATACCAGACTAAAAGTTTCTCCTGCAACCCGTTCCCTTTTTGCTAGATGGAGGAACAGCTCTCCAAATGCTCAGTTCTGAGAGAAAACTGTGTGTAAAGCCATTCTTCAAATAGCTTGTTGGGAACACAAACTTTCTTTTCAGTTGCAAACTACACTCCATTATTATATATGGGGATGTACTAGCTCCAATTCGATTTTATAGAGAAGACTGCAGGAAATTCAAACCGGCACTAGGAAACAGATTGAGAATCCAGAGTAAAAGTTTCTCCTGCAAACCGTTCCCTTTGTGCTAGGTGAACAAACGTCCCTCCACATTGTTCAGTTCTGAGACATAAGTGTGTGTGAAAGCCGTCCTTCAACTAGCTTGTTGGGAACACAAAGTTTATTTCAGTAGCAAACTACATTCCATACATATATATGGGGTGGTACAAGCTCCAACACGGTTATATAGTGAAAACTGCAAGAACTTCAAACTGGCATTAGGAAACAGATTGAGAATCAAGAGTAAATTTTCCCCTGCAACCCTTCCATTTGTGCTAGATGAACGAACGTCTCTCCACATGCTCACTTCAGAGATATAAGTGTGTTTGTAAGCCATCCATCAAATAGCTTGTTGGAAACACAAAGTTTATTTTCAGTTGCAAACTACACTCCATATATATATTCGGAAAGTACAATCTCCAACTCTGTTTTACAGTGAAAACTGCAGGAAACTTCAAACCGGCACTAGGAAACAGACAGAGACACCAGAATAAAAGTTTCTCCTGCAACACGATCCCTTTCATCTAGATGAACGAACGTCTCTCCACATGCTCAGTTCTAAGAGAAAATTGTGTTTGATAGCCGTCCTTCACCTTGCTTGTTGGGGACACAAAGTTTCTGTTCAGTTGCAAACTCCACTCCATACATAAATATGGGGAGGTACTAGCTCCAACTGTGTTTTACAGAGAAAACTGCAGAAACTTCAAACCGGCACTAGGAAACAGACTGAGACACCAGACTAAAAGATTCTCCTGCAACCCGTTCCCTTTCTTCTAGATGAACGAACGTCTCTCCACATTCTCAGTTCTAAGAAAAAAGTGTGTTTGAAATCCGTACTTCATCTAGCTTGTTGAGAACACAAAATTTCTTTTCAGTTGCAAACTACACTCCAAATGTATATTCGGAAAGTACAAGCTCCAACTCTGTTTTACAGTGAAAAATGCAGGAGCTTCAAACCGGCACTAACAAACAGACTGAGAAACAAGAGTAATAGTTTCGCTGCATCCCGTTCCATTTGTCCTAGATAAATAAACGTCTCTCCGCATGCTCATTTATGAGAGATAAATGTGTGTGAAAGCCGTCCTTCAACTAGCTTGTTGGGAACACAAAGTTTCTTTAGATTTGCGTAATTCATTCCACATATATATATGGGAAGGGACTAGCTCCAACTCGGTTTTACAGTGAAAACTGCAGGAAATTCAAACCAGCACTGGGAAACAGACTGAGAAACCAGACTAAAATTTCTTTGCACACCGTTAACTTTCTGCCAGATGAACGAAAGCTTCTCCACATGCTCAGATCTAATATATAAGTGTGTTTGTATGCCGTCCTTTACCTACCTTGTTGAGAACACAAAGTTTGTTTTCAGTTGCAAAATACACTCCATATATATATATGGGGGGTAGTGGCTCCAACACGGTTTTACAGTGAAAACTGCAGGAACTTCAAACCAGCACTAGGAAACAGACTGAGATACCAGACTAAAAGTTTCTCCTACAACCCGTTCCCTTTATGCTAGATGGAGGAACAGCTCTCAAAATGCTCAGTTCTGAGAGAAAACTGTGTGTAAAGCCATTCTTCAAAAAGCTTGTTGGGAACACAAACTTTCTTTTCAGTTGCAAACTACACTCCTTTATTATATATGAGGAGGTACTAGCTCCAATTCGATTTCATAGAGAAGACTGCAGGAAATTCAAACCGGCACTAGGAAACAGATTGAGAATCCAGACTAAAAGTATCTCCTGCAAACCGTTCCCTTTGTGCTAGGTGAACAAACGTCCCTCCACATTGCTCAGTTCTGAGACATAAGTGTGTGTGAAAGCCGTCCTTCAACTAGCTTGTTGGGAACACAAAGTTTATTTCAGTAGCAAACTACATTCCATACATATATATGGGGTGGTACAAGCTCCAACACGGTTGTACAGTGAAAACTGCAAGAACTTCAAACTGGCACTAGGAAACAGATTGAGAATCAAGAGTAAATTTTCCCCTGCAACCCTTCCATTTGTGCTAGATGAACGAACGTCTCTCCACATGCTCACTTCTGAGATATAAGTGTGTGTGAAAGCCATCCATCAAATAGCTTGTTGGAAAAACAAACATTCTTTTCAGTTGCAAACTACACTCCATATATATATATGGGGAGGTACCAGCACAAACTCTTTTCTACTGTGAAAACTGCATGAAATTCAAACCGGCACTAGGAAACACATTGAGAAACCAGAGTAACAGTTTCTCCTGCAATCCGTTCCATTTGTGCTAGGTGAACGAAAGTCTCTCCGCACGCTAATTTATGAGAGATAAGTGTGTGTGAAAGCCGTCCTTCTACTAGCTTGTTGAGAACACAAAATTTATTTCAGTAGCGAACTACACTCCATAAATACATAACGGTAGGTACTAGCTCCAACTCAGTTGTACCGTGAAAACTGCAGGAACTTAAAACCGGAAGTAGGAAACAGACTGAAACACCAGACTAAAAGTTTCTCCTGCAAACCGATCCCTTTCTTCTAGATGAACGAACGTCTCTCCACATGCTCAGTTCTAAGAGAAATGTGTGTTTGAAATCCGTACTTCACTTAGCTTGTTGAGAACACAAAATTTCTTTTCAGTTGCAAACTACACTCTATACATATTTATGGGGAGGTACTAGCTCCTCCTCGGTTTTACAGTGAAAACTTCAGGAGCTTCAAACCGGCACTAAAAAACAGACTGAGAAACAAGAGTAATAGTTTCCCCTGCATCCCGTTCCCTTTTTACTAGATAAACAAACGTCTCTCCGCATGCTCATTTATGAGAGATAAATGTGTGTGAAAGCCGTCCTTCAAGTAGCTTGTTGGGAACACAAAGTTTCTTTAGATTTGCGTAATTCATTCCACATATATATATGGGAAGGTACTAGCTCCAACTCGGTTTTACAGTGAAAACTGCAGGAAATTCAAACCGGCACTAGGAAAGACTGAGAAACAAGACTAAAGTTTCTTTGCAACCAGTTAACTTTCTGCCAGATGAACGAAAGTTTCTCTACATGCTCAGTTCTAAGATATAAGTGTGTTTGTATGCCGTCCTTTACCTATCTTGTTGAGAACACAAAGTTTGTTTTCAGTTGCAAACTACACTCCATACATATATATGGGGAGGTAGTGTCTCCAACTCGGTTTTACAGTGAAAAATGCAGGAACTTCAAACCAGCACTAGGAAACAGAGTGAGATACCAGACTAAAACTTTTTCCTATAACCCGTTCCCTTTTTGCTAGATGGAGGAACAGCTCTCCAAATGCTCAGTTCTGAGAGAAAACTGTGTGTGAAAGCCGTCCTTCAACTAGCTTGTTGGGAACACAAAGTTTATTTCAGTAGCCAACTACATTCCATACATATATATGGGGTGGTACAAGCTCCAACACGGTTATAGAGTGAAAACTGCAAGAACTTCAAACTGGCACTAGGAAACAGATTGAGAATCAAGAGTAAATTTTCCCCTGCAACCCTTCCATTTGTGCTAGATGAACGAAAGTCTCTCCACATGCTCACTTCTGAGATATAAGTGTGTGTGAAAGCCATCCATCAAATAGCTTGTTGGAAACACAAAGATTCTTTTCAGTTGCATACTACACTCCATATATATATATGGGTAGGTACTAGCTCAAACTCATTTCTACTGTGATAACTGCATGAAATTCAAACCGGCACTAGGAAACACACTGAGAAACCAGAGTAAAAGTTTCTCCTGCAATCAGTTCCATTTGTGCTAGGTGAACGAAAGTCTCTCCGCATGCTCAGTTCTGAGAGATAAGTGTGTTTGAAAGCCGTACTTCACCTATCTTGTTGGGAACACAAAGTTTCTTTTTATATGCAAACTGCAATCCATACATATATATTGGGCGATACTAGCTACAACTCTGTATTACAGTGAAAACTGTAGGAAATTCAAAACGACACTTGGAAACAAACTGAGAAACCACAGTAAAATTTCTCCTGCAATCCGTTCCATTTTTGCTAGATGAACGAAGGTCTCCCTGCATACTCAGTTCTGAGAGAGAAGTGTGTTTCAAACCTGGACTTCACCTAGCTTCTTGGGAACGCAAAGTTTCTTTTCATTTGCAAACTTAACTCCATATATATATATTGGGCGGTACTAGCTCCAACTCGGTGTTACAGTGAAAACTTCAGGAACTTCACTCCGGCACTAGGAAACAGACTGAGAAACCATACTAAATTATTCTCCTGCAATCCGTTCCCATGTGCTAGATGAACGAACGTCTCACCACATGCTCATTTCTGAGTGATAAGTACGTGTAAGCCGTACTTCACCTAGATATTTGGGAACACAAATTTTCTTTTCAGTTGCAAACTACACTCCATACATATATATGTAGGAAGTAATATCTCCATCTCTGTTTTAGAGTGAACACTGCAGGGGTTCAAATTGGCACTAGGAAACAGACTGAGATAGCAGACAATTAATATCTCCATTTTCCCGTTCCATTTGTGCTAGATGAACGAACGTCTCTCCACATGCTCAGTTCTGAGAGAAAAGTGTTTCTGGAAGCCGTCCTTCACATAGCTTGTTGGGAACACCAAGTTTGTTTTCGGTTGTAAACTACATTCCATACATATATATGGGGAGGTTCTAGCTCCAAATCGGTTTTACACTGAAATCTAGAGGAACTTCTAACCGACAATAGGAAACGGACTGAGAAAACAGAGTAAACATTCTCCTGCAATCGGTTCACATTGTGCTAGATGAACGAAAGTCTCTCCACATGCTCCGTTCTGAGAGATATGTGTGTGTGAAAGACGTTCTTCACCTAGTTTGTTGGGAACACAAAGATACTTTTCAGTTGCAAACTCCAATCCATAAATATGTACCGGGATGTTCTAGCACCAAATCTGTTTTAAAGTGAAAACTGAAGTATCTTCAAATTGGAACTAGGAAACATACTGAGAAACCAGACTAAAACTTTCCCCTGCAATCCATTCACGTTGTGCTAGCTGAATGAACGTCTCTCCACATGCTCAGTTCTGAGAGAATTATGTGTGTGAAAGCCGTCCTTCACATAGCTTTCTGGGATCACAAAATTACTTTTCAGTTGCAAACTAAATTCCATACATATATATGGGGAGGTAAAAGCTCCAAATCGGTTTTACAGTGAAAACTGCAGGAACATCAAACATGCACTAATAACAGTCTGAGAATCCAGAGTAAAACTTACTACTGCAAACCTTACACTTTGTGCAAGATGAATGAACGTCTCTCCACATGCTCAGGTCTAGAGATAAGTGTGTGTGAAGCTGAACTTCACATAGCTTGTTAGGAATACAAATTTTCTATTCAGTTGCAAACAACAATCCATACATATATATGGGGAGGTTCTATCTCCAGCTCGTTTTTACAGTGAAATCTACAGGAACATCAACTCGGCACTAGGAAACAGACAGAGAAATCAGACAATATGTTTCTATTGCAACAGGTTCCATTTGTGCTAGGTGAATGAACGTCTCTCCTCATGCTCATTTCTGAGAGATAATTGTGTGTGAAAGCCGTCCTTCACATAGCTTGTTGGGAACACAAAGTTTCTTTTCAGCTGCAAACTAAAATCCATACATATATTTGGTGATGTACTAGCTCCAACTCGGTTTTAAAATGAATACTGTAGGATCTTCAAACAGGTAATAGGAAAAAGACTGAAAAACCAGAGTAAAAATGTCTCCTGAAACATATTCCATTTGTGCTAGATGAACGAATATCTCTCCACATGCCTAGGTCTGAGAGATATGTATGTGTGAATGCCGTCCTTCACCTAGCTTGTTGGGAACACAAAGTTTCTTTTCAGTTGCAAACTACACTCCATACATATATATGTAGGAAGTACTAGCTCCATCTCTGTTGTAGAGTGAACACTGCAGGTTTTCAAATCGGCACTAGAAACAGACTGAGAATGCAGACAATTAATTTCTCCAATATCACGTTCCATTTGTGCTAGATGAACGAATGTCTCTCCACATGCTCAGTTCTGAGAGATAAGTGAGTGTGGAAGCCGTCCTTCACATAGCTTGTAGGAAACACAAAATTACTTTTCAGATGCAAACTACACTCCATACATATATATGGGGAGTTACTCGCTCCAACTCGGTTTTACACTGAAAACTGCAGGAACATCAAACAGGCACTACGAACAGCCAGAGAATCCAGAGTAAAAATTACTCCTGCAAAACTTACCCTTTCTGCTAGACGAATGAACGTCTCTCCACATGCTCATTTCTAGAGATAAATGTGTGTGAAGCTGAACTTCACATAGCATGTTAGGAATGCAAATTACCTTTTCAGTTGCAAACTACACTCCATAAATATATATGGGGAGGTTCTGCCTCCAGCTCGGTTTTACAGTGAAACTACAGGAACTTCAACTCGGCACTAGCAACAGACTGAAAAAACAGAATATATGATTCCCTTGCAACCCGTTCCCTTTGTGCTAGATGAACGAAAGTCTCTCCATGTGCTCAGTTCTGAGAGATAAGTGTGTGTTAAAGCCATCTTTCAACTAGCTTGTTGGGAACACAAAAATTCTTTTCAATTTCAAACTACACATGATACATATATACGGGGAGGTACAAGCTCAAACACCATTTTACAGTGAAAACTGCAAGAAATTCAAACCAGAACTAGGAAACAGACTGAGAAACCATTGTAAAATTTCTCCTGCTACCCGTTCCATTTGTGCTAGATGAACGAACGTCTCTCCACATGCTCAGTTCTGAGAGACAATTGTGTGTGGAAGCCGTCATTAACCTAGCTTGTTGGGAACACAAAGTTTGTTTTCAGTTGCAAACTACTCTCCATACATTTATATTGGTACGTACTAGTTCCAACTCGGATTTAATGTGATATCTGTAGGATCTTCAAACAGGTACTAGGAAAAAGACTGAGAAAACAGATTAAAAGTTTCTCCTGCAACAAGTTCCCTTGTGCTAGATGAATGAACGTCTCTCCACATGCTCAATTCCCGTAACCTTCGTGCTAGACGAAAGAACGTCTCTCCACATGCTCAGTTCTGAGAGATAAGTGTGTGTGAAAGCCGTCCTTCACCTAGCTTGTTGGGAACACAAGTTTTTTTCCATTGAAAAATACAATCCATAGATTTATATGGGGAGGTACTAGCTCCAAATCTGTTTTACAGTGAAAACTGGAGGAAATTCTATACGTTACCAGGAAACAGACTGAGAAACCAGAGTAAAATTTCTCCTGCAAACCTTTCATTTTGTGCTAGATGAACGAACGTTTCTACACATGCTCAGTTCTGAGAGATAACTGTGTGGGAACGCCGTACTTACAGAGTTTGTTGGGAACACAAAGATTCTTCTCAGTTGCAAACTACAATCCATATATATATACGGGGATGTACTACCCCCAAATCGGTTTTAAAGTGAAAACTGCAGTATCTTCAAACCGGCACTAGGAAACATACTGAGAAACCAAACTAAAACTTTCTCCTGCAAACCGTTCCCTTTGTGCTACATATACGAAAGTCTCTCCACATGCTCAGTTTTCAGAAATAAGTGTGTGTGAAATCCGTCCTTCACCTAGCTTGGTGGGAACACAAAATTACTTTTCATTTGAAAACTACACTCCATATATATATATGGGGAGTTACTAGATCCAACTAGGTTTTACACTGAAAACTGCAGTAACTTCAACCCGGCATTAGGAAACAGACTGAGAAACCAGAGTAATAGTTTCTCCTGCAATGCGTTCCCATTGTGCTAGATGAACGCAATTGTATCCAAATGCTCTGTTCTGAGAGATAAGTGTGTGTGAAAGCCGTCCTGCATATAGCTTGGTGGGATCACAAAATTTCTTTTCATTTCCAAACTGAATTCCATACATATATATGAGGAGGTACAAGCTCCAAATCTGTTTTACAGTGAAAACTGCATGAACATCAAACAGGCACTAGGAAAGTCTGAGAATCCAGGGTAAATATTCCTCCTACAAACCGTACAATTTGTGCTAGATGAATGAAGGTCTCTCCACATGCTCTGTTCGGGAGATAAGTGTGTGTGAAGCGAAATTCAACTCGCTTGTTAGGAATACCAATTTTCTTTTCAGTTGCAAACTACACTCCATACATATATATGGGGAGGTAATACCTCCAACTCGGGTTTACAGTGAAAACTGCAAAGACATCAACTTGGCACTAGGAAAGAGACTGAGAAACCAGACTAAATCTTTCTCTTGCAACCCGTTCCATTTGTGCTAGATGAACGAACATCTCTCCACATGCTCAGTTCTGAGAGATAAGTGTGTGTGAAAGCCGTAATCGCCTAGCTTGTTGGGAACACAATGTTTCTTTTCAGGAGCAAACTACACTCCATACATATATATGGGGATGTACTAGCTCCAAATATGTTCTACAGTGAAAACTGGAGGAACTTATTACCGACACTAGGAAACAGACTGAGAAACCAGAGTAAACTTTCCCCTGCAACCAGTTCAATTTGTGCTAGATGAACGAATGTCTCTGCCCATGCTCAGTTCTGAGATATAATTGTGTGTGAAAGCCTTCCTTCATATAGCTTGTTGGGAACACAAGGCTTCTTTTCAGCTGCAAACTAAAATCCATACATATATACGGGGATGTAGTAGCTCCAACTAGGAATTAAAGTGAAAACTGTAGTATCTTCAAACCGGTACTAGGAAAACTACTGAGAAACAAGAGTAAAAGTGTCTCCAGCAACATGTTCCTTTTGTGCTAGAAGAACGAATATCTCTCCACATGCTCAGGTCTGAGAGATAATTGTGTGTGAAAGCCGACCTTCACCTAGCTTGTTGGGAACACAAAGCTTCTTTTCAGTTGCAAACTACACTCCATATATATATATGGAGGAAGTACTATCTCCATCTCTGTTTTAGAGTGAAAACTGCAGGGGTTCAAATCGGCACTAGGAAACATTCTGAGAAACCAGACTAAAAGTTTCTCATAACACCCGTTCTTTGTGCTACATGCACGAAAGTAGCGTCACATACTCAGATCTGAGAGATAATTGTTTGTGAAAGGCGTCCTTCACATAGCTTGTTGGGAAAACAAAATTTCTTTTCAGTTGCAAACTACACTCCATACATATATATGGGGAGTTACTAGCTTCAACTCGGTTTTACACTGAAAAATGCAGTAACTTCAAACCGGCACTAGGAAAGAGACTGAGAAACCAGAGTAATAGTTTCTCCTGAAAACCGTTCCCTTTGTGCTAGATGAATGAACGTCTATCCACATGCTCAATTCTAGAGATAAGTTGGTGTGAAGCCAAATTTCACCTAACTTGTTGTGAACACTAATTTTCTTTTCAGTTGCAAATTATACACCATACACATATATGGGGAGGTACTAGCTCCAACTCGGTTTTACAGTGAAAATTGCAGGAATTTCAACCCGGTACTAGGAAACAGGCTGAGAAACCAGAGCAAAAGTTTCTTCTGCAACCCGTTCCCTTTGTGCTAGATGAACGAATGTCTCTCCACATGCTCATTTCTGAGAGATAATAGTGTGTGTATGCCGTCCTTCACATAGCTTGTTGGGAACACTGAATTTCTTTTCACTTGCCAACTACACTCTATAAATATATATAGAGGGATGTACTATCTCCAACTCGGTTTTAAAGTGAAAACTGCAGTATCTTCAAACCGGTACTAGGAAACATACTAAGAAACCAGAGTAACTTTCTCCTGCAACGCTTTCCATTTGTGCTAAATGAACGAAAGTATCTCCACATGCTCAGTTCTGAGAGATAAGTGTGTGTGAAAGCCGTCCTTCTCCAAGCTTGTTGGGAACACAAAGTTTCTTTTCAGGTGCAAACTACACTCTATACATATATACGGGGAAGTATATGCTCCAACTCGGGTTTAAAGTGAAAACTGCCGGATCTTCAAACCGACACTAGGAAAGAGTCTGAGAAACCAGACAAAAAGTTTCTCATGCAAACCGTTCCCTCTGTGCTACATGAACGAACGTCTCGCCACATGCTCAGTTCTGAGGGATAAGTGTGTGTGAAAGACGTCCTTCATATAACTTGTTGGGAACACAAAATTTCTTTTCAGTGGCAAACTACACTCCATACATATATACGGGGATGTATAGGCTCCAACTCGGGTTTAAAGTGAAAACTGCAGGACCTTCTAAACGACACTAGGAAACAGTCTGAGTAACCAGACTAAAAGTTTCTCATGCAAACCGTTCCCTTTATTGCTACATGAATGAACGTCTCTCCACATCCTCAGTTCTGAGAGATAAGTGTGTATCAATGCCGTCCTTCAACTAGCTTGTTGGAAACACAAGTTTCTTTTCAGTAGCAAACAACACTAAATTCAATTATATGGGGATGTACTAGCTCAAACTCGGTACTACAGTGAAAACTGGAGGAACTTCTTAATGACACGAGGAAACAGACTGAGAAACCAGATTAAAATTTCTCCAGCAAATTGTTCACATTGTGCTAGATGAAAGAATGTCTCTCCACATGCTCAGTTCTGAGAGACAGGTGTGTGTGAAAGCCGTCCTTCACATAGCTTCTTGGGAACACAGAATTTCTTTTCACTTGCCAACTACACTCCATACATATATACGGGGAGGGACAAGCTCCAACACCATTTTACAGTGAAAACTGCAAGAAATTCAAACCGGAACAAGGAAACAGACTGAGAAATCATTGTAATAGATTCTCCTGCTACCCGATCCATTTGTGCTAGATGACCGAACGTCTTTCCACATGCTCAGTTCTGAGAGACATGTGTGTGTGAAAGCCGTACTTACCAAGCTTGTTGGGAACACATAGTTTCTTTTCAGTTGCAAACTACAATCCATACATATATACGGGGATGTACTAGCTCCAAATCGGGTTTAAAGTGAAAACTGCAGGATTATCAAACCGAAACTAGGAAACAGACTGAGAAACCAGACTAAAAGTTTCTCCTGCAAACCGTTCCCTCTGTGCTGCATGAATGAACGTCACGCCACATGCTCAATTTTGAGAGATAAGTGTGTGTGAAAGCCATTCTTCACATAACTTGTTGGGAACACAAAATTTCTTTACAGTGGCAAACTACAATCCATACAAATATATGGGGATGTACTAGCTCCAAATCTGTTCTACAGTGAAAACTGGAGGAACTTCTTACCGACACTAGGAAACAGACTGAGAAACCAGAGTAAATTTTCTCCTGCAAACCATTCACTTTGTGCTAGATGAACGAACGTCTCTCCACATGCGCAGATCTGAGAGAAATATGTTTGTGGAAGCCATACTTTACAAAGCTTGTTGGGAACACAAAGTTTGTTTTCAATTGTAAACTACACTCCATACATATATATGGGGAGGTACTAGCTAGAAATCGGTTTTACAGTGAAAACTAGTGGAACTTCTAACCGACAATAGGAAACAGACTGAGAAACCAGAGTAAACTTTCTCCTGCAATCCGTTCACTTTGTGCTAGATGAACGAACGTCTCTCCACATGCTCCGTTCTGAGAGATAAGTGTGTGTGAATGCCGTCCTTCACATGGCTTGTTGGGAACGAAAAATTTCTTTTCAGTTGCAAACTACACTCCATACATATATATGGGGAGTTACTATCTCCAAATCGGTTTTACACTGAAAACTGCAGTAACTTCAAACTGGCACTAGGAAACAGACTGAGAAAACAGAGTAATAGTTTCTCCGGCAAACCGTTCCCTTTGTGCTAGATGAACGAATGTCTCTCCACATGCTCAGTTCTGAGAGATTATTGTGTGTGAAAGCCGTCCTTCACATGGCTTGCTGGGATCACAAAATTTCTTTTCAGTTGCAATCTAAATTCCATACATATATATGGGGAGGTAAAAGCACCAAATCGGTTTTACAGTGAAAACAGCAGGAATATCAAACATGCACTAATAACAGTCTGAGAATCCAGAGTAAAACTTAATACTGCAAACCTTACCCTTTGTGCTAGATGAATGAACATCTCTCAACATGCTCAGGTCTAGAGATACGTATGTGTGAATGCCGCCCTTCACCTAACTTTTTGGGAACACAAAGTTTCTTTTCAGTTTCTAACTACAGTCCATATATTTATATGGGGATTTACTAGCTCCAAATCGGGTATATAGTGAAAACTGGAGGAAATTCTAACCGTTACCAGGAAACAGACTGAGAAACCAGAGTAAACTTTCTCCTGCAAACCTTTCACTTTTTGCTAGATGAACGAACGTCTCTCCACATGCTCAGTTCTGAGAGATAAGTGTGTGTGAAAGCCGTCCTTCACCTAGCTAGTTGGGAACACAAAACTTCCTTTCACTTGCAAACTACACTCCATATATTTATACGGGTATGTACTAGCCCCAAATCGGTTTTAAAGTGAAAACTGTAGGATCATCAAACCGGTACTAGGTAACAGACTGAGAATCCAGTGTACATGTTTCTCCTGCAACATTTACCTTTGTGCTAGATTAATGAACAGTCTCTCCACATGCTCTGTTTTAGAGAAAAGTGTGTGTGAAGCCGAACTTCTCCTTGAATGTTAGGAATACAAATTTTCATTTCAGTTGCAATCTACACTCCATACATATATATGGGGATGTAATAGCCCCAACTCGGGTTTACAGTGAAAACTGCAAAAACATCAACTTGGCACTAGGAAAGAGACTGAGAAACCAAACTAAATGTTTCTCTTGCAACCCGTTCCATTTGTGATAGATGAATGAACGTATCTCCACATGCTCACTTGTGAAAGATAAGTGTGTGTGAAAGCCGTCCTTCCCCTAGCATGTTGGAAACACAAAGTTCCTTTTCAGTAGCAAACTACATTCCATACATATATATCGGGATGTACTAGCTCCAAATCTGTTCTACAGTGAAAACTGTAGGAACTTATTATCGACACTAGGAAACAGACTTAGAAACCAGAGAAAACTTTCTCCTGCAAACAGTTCACATTGTGCTAGATGAAAGAATGTCTCTCCACATGCTCAGTTCTGAGAGATAATTGTGTGTGAAAGCCGTCCTTCACATAGCTTGTTGGGAACACAAGGTTACTTTTCAGCTGCAAACTAAAATCCATACATGTATACGGGGATGTACTAGTTCCAACTCGGTTTTAAAATGAAAAATGTAGGATATTCAAACAGGTACTAGGAAAAAGACTGAGAAACCAGAGTAAAAGTGTCTCCTGAATCATATTCCTTTTGTGCTAGATGAACGAATATCTCTCCACATGCACTGTTCTGAGAGATAAGTGTGTCTGAAAGCCGTCATTCACATAGCTTGCTGGGATCACAAAATTTCTTTTCAGTTGCAAACTACACTCCATACATATATATGGGGAGTTTCTACCTCCAGCTCGGTTTTACAGTGAAAACTACAGGAACATCATATCGGCACTAGCAAATACTCTAAGAAACCAGACTATATGTTTCTCTTGCAACCCGTTTACTTTATGCTAGATGAACGAACGTCTCTCCATATGCTCAGTTCTGAGAGATAAGTGTCTGTTAAAGCTGTCTTTCAACTAGCTTGTTGGGAACACAAAAATTCTTTTCAGTTTCAAACTACACTCCATACATATATACGGGGAGGGACAAGCTCCAACACCATTTTACAGTGAAAACTGCAAGAAATTCAAACCGGAACAAGGAAACAGACTGAGAAATCATTGTAATAGTTTCTCCTGCTACCCGATCCATTTGTGCTAGATGAACGAACGTCTCTCCACATGCTCAGTTCTGAGAGACATGTGTGTGTGAAAGCCGTCCTTCACCAAGCTTGTTGGGAACACATAGTTTCTTTTCAGTTGCAAACTACAATCCATACATATATACGGGGATGTACTAGCTCCAAATCGGGTTTAAAGTGAAAACTGCAGGATTATCAAACCGACACTAGGAAACAGACTGAGAAACCAGACTAAAAGTTTCTCCTGCAAACCGTTCCCTCTGTGCTGCATGAATGAACGCCACGCCACATGCTCAATTTTGAGAGATAAGTGTGTGTGAAAGCCATTCTTCACATAACTTGTTGGGAACACAAAATTTCTTTCCAGTGGCAAACTACAATCCATACAAATATATGGGGATGTACTAGCTCCAAATCTGTTCTACAGTGAAAACTGGAGGAACTTCTTACCGACACTAGGAAACAGACTGAGAAATCAGAGTAAATTTTCTCCTGCAAACCGTTCACTTTGTGCTAGATGAACGAACGTCTCTCCACATGCGCAGTTCTGAGAGTAATATGTTTGTGGAAGCCGTACTTTACAAAGCTTGTTGGGAACACAAAGTTTGTTTTCAATTGTAAACTACACTCCATACATATATATGGGGATGTACTAGCTAGAAATTGGTTTTACAGTGAAAACTAGTTGAACTTCTAACCGACAATAGGAAACAGACTGAGAAACCAGAGTAAACTTTCTCCTGCAATCCGTTCACTTTGTGCTAGATGAACGAACGTCTGTCCATATGCTCAGTTCTGAGAGATAAGTGTGTGTTAAAGCCGTTTTTCAACTATCTTGTTGGGAACACAAAAATTCTTTTCAGTTTCAAACTACACTCCATAAATATATACGGGGAGTTAGAAGCTCCAACACCATTTTACAGTGAAAACTGCAAGAAATTCAAACCGGAACTAGGAAACAGACTGAGAACCAAGAATAAACGTTGCTCCTGCAAACCATTCCCTTTGTGCTAGATGAACGAACGTCTCTCCACATGCTCAGTTCTGAGAGATAAGTGTGTGTGAATGCCGCCCTTCACCTAACTTGTTGGGAACACAAAGTTTCTTTTCAGTTTCTAACTACACTCCATATATTTATATGGGGATTTACTAGATCCAAATAGGGTTTATAGTGAAAACTGGAGGAAATTTTAACCGTTACCAGGAAACAGACTGAGAAACCAGAGTAAATTTTTCCTGCCAACCTTTCACTTTGTGCTAGATGAACGAACGTCTCTCCACATGCTCATTTCTGAGAGATAAGTGTGTGTGAAAGCCGTTCTTCACCTAGCTTGTTGGGAACACAAAACTTCCTTTCACATGCAAACTACACTCCATACATATATGCGGGGATGTACTAGCTCCAAATCGGTTTTAAAGTGAAAACTGAGGGATCATCAAACCGGTACTCGGAAACAGACTGAGAATCCAGAGTAAATGTTTCTCCTGCACCATTTACCTTTGTGCTAGATGAATGAACGTCTCTCCACATGCTCTGTTCAAGAGATAATTGTGTGTGAAGCCGAACTTCACATTGCATGTTAGGAATACAAATTTTCATTTCAGTTGCAATCTACAATCCATACATATATATGGGGATGTAATAGCTCCAACTCGGGTTTACAGTGAAAACTGCAAATACATCAACTTGGCACTAGGAAAGAGACTGAGAAACCAGAATAAATGTTTCTCTTGCAACCCGTTCCATTTGTGATAGATGAACGAACGTATCTCCACATGCTCAGTTCTGAAAGATAAGTGTGTGTGAAAGCCGTCCTTCCCCTAGCATGTTGGAAACACAAAGTTTCTTTTCAGTAGCAAACTACATTCCATACATATATATGGGGATGTACTAGCTCCAAATCTGTTCTACAGTGAATACTGTAGGAACATCTTACCGACACTAGGAAACAGACTTAGAAACCAGAGAAAACTTTCTCCTGCAAACAGTTCACATTGTGCTAGATGAAAGAATGTCTCTCCACATGCTCAGTTCTGAGAGATAATTGTGTGTGAAAGCCGTCCTTCACATAGCTTGTTGGGAACACAAGGTTACTTTTCAGCTGCAAACTAAAATCCATACATGTATACGGGGATGTACTAGTTCCAACTCGGTTTTAAAATGAAAAATGTAGGATATTCAAACAGGTACTAGGAAAAAGACTGAGAAACCAGAGTAAAAGTGTCTCCTGAATCATATTCCTTTTGTGCTAGATGAACGAATATCTCTCCACATGCACTGTTCTGAGAGATAAGTGTGTCTGAAAGCCGTCATTCACATAGCTTGCTGGGATCACAAAATTTCTTTTCAGTTGCAAACTACACTCCATACATATATATGGGGAGTTTCTACCTCCAGCTCGGTTTTACAGTGAAAACTACAGGAACATCATATCGGCACTAGCAAATACTCTAAGAAACCAGACTATATGTTTCTCTTGCAACCCATTTACTTTATGCTAGATGAACGAACGTCTCTCCATATGCTGAGTTCTGAGAGATAAGTGTCTGCTAAAGCTGTCTTTCAACTAGCTTGTTGGGAACACAAAAATTCTTTTCAGTTTCAAACTACACTCCATACATATATACGGGGAGGGACAAGCTCCAACACCATTTTACAGTGAAAACTGCAAGAAATTCAAACCGGAACAAGGAAACAGACTGAGAAATCATTGTAATAGTTTCTCCTGCTACCCGATCCATTTGTGCTAGATGAACGAACGTCTCTCCACATGCTCAGTTCTGAGAGACATGTGTGTGTGAAAGCCGTCCTTCACCAAGCTTGTTGGGAACACATAGTTTCTTTTCAGTTGCAAACTACAATCCATACATATATACGGGGATGTACTAGCTCCAAATCGGGTTTAAAGTGAAAACTGCAGGATTATCAAACCGAAACTAGGAAACAGACTGAGAAACCAGACTAAAAGTTTCTCCTGCAAACCGTTCCCTCTGTGCTGCATGAATGAACGCCACGCCACATGCTCAATTTTGAGAGATAAGTGTGTGTGAAAGCCATTCTTCACATAACTTGTTGGGAACACAAAATTTCTTTCCAGTGGCAATCTACAATCCATACAAATATATGGGGATGTACTAGCTCCAAATCTGTTCTACAGTGAAAACTGGAGGAACTTCTTACCGACACTAGGAAACAGACTGAGAAATCAGAGTAAATTTTCTCCTGCAAACCGTTCACTTTGTGCTAGATGAACGAACGTCTCTCCACATGCGCAGTTCTGAGAGTAATATGATTGTGGAAGCCGTACTTTACAAAGCTTGTTGGGAACACAAAGTTTGTTTTCAATTGTAAACTACACTCCATACATATATATGGGGATGTACTAGCTAGAAATTGGTTTTACAGTGAAAACTAGTTGAACTTCTAACCGACAATAGGAAACAGACTGAGAAACCAGAGTAAACTTTCTCCTGCAATCCGTTCACTTTGTGCTAGATGAACGAACGTCTGTCCATATGCTCAGTTCTGAGAGATAAGTGTGTGTTAAAGCCGTTTTTCAACTATCTTGTTGGGAACACAAAAATTCTTTTCAGTTTCAAACTACACTCCATACATATATACGGGGAGTTAGAAGCTCCAACACCATTTTACAGTGAAAACTGCAAGAAATTCAAACCGGAACTAGGAAACAGACTGAGAACCAAGAATAAACGTTGCTCCTGCAAACCATTCCCTTTGTGCTAGATGAACGAACGTCTCTCCACATGCTCAGTTCTGAGAGATAAGTGTGTGTGAATGCCGCCCTTCACCTAACTTGTTGGGAACACAAAGTTTCTTTTCAGTTTCTAACTACACTCCATATATTTATATGGGGATTTACTAGATCCAAATAGGGTTTATAGTGAAAACTGGAGGAAATTTTAACCGTTACCAGGAAACAGACTGAGAAACCAGAGTAAATTTTTCCTGCCAACCTTTCACTTTGTGCTAGATGAACGAACGTCTCTCCACATGCTCATTTCTGAGAGATAAGTGTGTGTGAAAGCCGTTCTTCACCTAGCTTGTTGGGAACACAAAACTTCCTTTCACATGCAAACTACACTCCATACATATATGCGGGGATGTACTAGCTCCAAATCGGTTTTAAAGTAAAAACTGAGGGATCATCAAACCGGTACTCGGAAACAGACTGAGAATCCACAGTAAATGTTTCTCCTGCACCATTTACCTTTCTGCTAGATGAATGAACGTCTCTCCACATGCTCTGTTCAAGATATAATTGTGTGTGAAGCCGAACTTCACATTGCATGTTAGGAATACAAATTTTCATTTCAGTTGCAATCTACAATCCATACATATATATGGGGATGTAATAGCTCCAACTCGGGTTTACAGTGAAAACTGCAAATACATCAACTTGGCACTAGGAAAGAGACTGAGAAACCAGACTAAATGTTTCTCTTGCAACCCGTTCCATTTGTGATAGATGAACGAACGTATCTCCACATGCTCAGTTCTGAAAGATAAGTGTGTGTGAAAGCCGTCCTTCCCCTAGCATGTTGGAAACACAAAGTTTCTTTTCAGTAGCAAACTACATTCCATACATATATATGGGGATGTACTAGCTCCAAATCTGTTCTACAGTGAATACTGTAGGAACATCTTACCGACACTAGGAAACAGACTTAGTAACCAGAGTAAACTTTCTCCTGCAAACAGTTCACATTGTGCTAGATGAAAGAATGTCTCTCCACATGCTCAGTTCTGAGAGATAATTGTGTGTGAAAGCCATCCTTCACATAGCTTGTTGGGAACACAAGGTTACTTTTCAGCTGCAAACTAAAATCCATACATGTATACGGGGATGTACTAGTTCCAACTCGGTTTTAAAATGAAAACTGTAGGATATTCAAACAGGTACTAGGAAAAAGACTGAGAAACCAGAGTAAAAGTGTCTCCTGAATCATATTCCTTTTGTGCTAGATGAACGAATATCTCTCCACATGCTCTGTTCTGAGAGATAAGTGTGTCTGAAAGCCGTCTTTCACATAGCTTGCTGGGATCACAAAATTTCTTTTCAGTTGTAAACTACACTCTATACATATATACGGGGAGTTTCTACCTCCAGCTCGGTTTTACAGTGAAAACTACAGGAACATCATATCGGCACTACCAAATACTCTAAGAAAGCAGACTATATGTTTCTTTTGCAACCCGTTTAATTTATGCTAGATGAAAGAACGTCTCTCCATATGCTCAGTTCTGAGAGATAAGTGTGTGTTAAAGCCGTCTTTCCACTAGCATGTTGGGAACACAAAAATTCTTTTCAGTTTCAAACTACATTCCATACATTTATACGGGGAGGGACAAGCTCCAACACCATTTTACAGTGAAAACTGCAAGAAATTCAAACCGGAACAAGGAAACAGACTGAGAAATCATTGTAATAGTTTCTCCTGCTACCCGATCCATTTGTGCTAGATGAACGAACGTCTCTCCACATGCTCAGTTCTGAGAGACATGTGTGTGTGAAAGCCGTCCTTCACCAAGCTTGTTGGGAACACATAGTTTCTTTTCAGTTGCAAACTACAATCCATACATATATACGGGGATGTACTAGCTCCAAATCGGGTTTAAAGTGAAAACTGCAGGATTATCAAACCGACACTAGGAAACAGACTGAGAAACCAGACTAAAAGTTTCTCCTGCCAAACCGTTCCCTCTGTGCTGCATGAATGAACGTCACGACACATGCTCAATTTTGAGAGATAAGTGTGTGTGAAAGCCATTCTTCACATAACTTGTTGGGAACACAAAATTTCTTTTCAGTGGCAAACTACAATCCATACAAATATATGGGGATGTACTAGCTCCAAATCTGTTCTACAGTGAAAACTGGAGGAACTTCTTACCGACACTAGGAAACAGACTGAGAAACCAGAGTAAATTTTCTCCTGCAAACCGTTCACTTTGTGCTAGATGAACGAACGTCTCTCCACATGCGCAGTTTTGAGAGAAATATGTTTGTGGAAGCCATACTTTACAAAGCTTGTTGGGAACACAAAGTTTGTTTTCAATTGTAAACTACACTCCATACATATATATGGGGAGGTACTAGCTAGAAATCGGTTTTACAGTGAAAACTAGTGGAACTTCTAACCGACAATAGGAAACAGACTGAGAAACCAGAGTAAACTTTCTCCTGCAATCCGTTCACTTTGTGTTAGGTGAACGAACGTCTCACCACATGCTCCGTTCTGAGAGATAAGTGTGTGTGAAAGCCGTCCTTCACCTAGTTTGTTGGGAACACAAAGATACTTTTCAGTTGCAAACTACCCTCCATAAATATATACGGGGTTGTACTAGCTCCAAATCTTTTTTAAAGTGAAAACTGAAGTATCTTCAAACCGGCACTAGGAAACATACTGAGAAACCAGACTAAAACTTTCTAATGCAAATCGTTACCTTTGTGCTACATGTACGCACTTCTCTCCACATGCTCAATTCTGAGAGATAAGTGTGTGTGAATGCCGTCCTTCACATAGCTTGTTGGAAACGAAAAAACTCTTTTCAGTTGCAAACTACTCTCCATACATATATATTGGGAGTAACTAGCTCCAAATCTGTTTTACACTGAAAAATGCAGTAAATTCAAACCGGCACTAGGAAACAGACTGAGAAAACAGAGTAATAGTTTCTCCTGCAAACTGTTCCCCTTGTGCTACATGAACGAACGTCTCTCCACATGCTCAGTTCTGAGAGATTATTGTGTGTGAAAGCCGTCCTACACATAGCTTGCAGGGATCACAAAATTTCTTTTCAGTTGCAAACTAAATTCCATACATATATATGGGGAGGTAAAAGCTCCAAATCGGTTTTACAGTGAAAACTGCAGGTACATCAAACATGCACTAATAACAGTCTGAGAATCCAGAGTAAAACTTACTACTGCAAACCTTACTATTTGTGCAAGATGAATGAACATCTCTCCACATGCTCAGGTCTGGAGATAAGTGTGTGTGAAGCTGAACTTCACATAGATTGTTAGGAATACAAATTTTCTTTTCAGTTGCAAACAACACTCCATACATATATATGGGGAGGTACTAACTCCAGCTCGGATTTACAGTGAAAACTACAGGAACATCAACTCGGCAGTAGGAAAGAGACAGAGAAATCAGAGTATATGTTTCTCTTGCAACCCGTTCCATTTGTGCTAGATGAACGAACGTCTCTCCATATGCTCAGTTCTGAGAGATAAGTGTGTGTTAAAGCCGTTTTTCAATCTATCTTGTTGGGAACACAAAAATTCTTTTCAGTTTCAAACTACACTCCATACATATATACGGGGAGTTAGAAGCTCCAACACCATTTTACAGTGAAAACTGCAAGAAATTCAAACCGGAACTAGGAAACAGACTGAGAACCAAGAATAAACGTTGCTCCTGCAAACCATTCCCTTTGTGCTAGATGAACGAACGTCTCTCCACATGCTCAGTTCTGAGAGATAAGTGTGTGTGAATGCCGCACTTCACGTAACTTTTTGGGAACACAAAATTTCTTTTCAGTTTCTAAATACACTCCATATATTTATATGGGGATTTACTAGATCCAAATCAGGTTTATAGTGAAAACTGGAGGAAATACTAACCGTTACCAGGAAACAGACTGAGAAACCAGAGTAAATTTTTCCTGCCAACTTTTCACTTTTTGTTAGATGAAGGAACGTCTCTCCACATGCTCAGTTCTGAGAGATAAGTGTGTGTGAAAGCCGTCCTTCACCTAGCTTGTTGGGAACACAAAACTTCCTTTCACTTGCAAACTACACTCCATACATTTATGCGGGGATGTACTAGCTCCAAATCGGTTTTAAAGTGAAAACTGTAGGATCATCAAACCGGTACTAGGAAACAGACTGAGAATCCAGAGTAAATGTTTCTCCTGCACCATTTACCTTTGTGCTAGATGAATGAACGTCTCTCCACATGCTCTGTTCAAGAGATAAGTGTGTGTGAAGCCGAACTTCACATTGCATGTTAGGAATACAAATTTTCATTTCAGTTGCTATCTACAATCCATACATATATATGGGGATGTAATAGCTCCAACTCGGGTTTACAGTGAAAACTGCAAAAACATCAACTTGGCACTAGGAAAGAGACTGAGAAACCAGACTAAATGTTTCTCTTGCAACCCGTTCCATTTGTGATAGATGAACGAACGTATCTCCACATGCTCAGTTCTGAAAGATAAGTGTGTGTGAAAGCCGTCCTTCCCCTAGCATGTTGGAAACAAAAAGTTTCTTTTCAGTAGCAAACTACATTCCATACATATATATGGGGATGTACTAGCTCCAAATCTGTTCTACAGTGAAAACTGTAGGAACTTCTTACCGACACTAGGAAACAGACTTAGAAACAGAGTAAACTTTCTCCTGCAAACAGTTCACACTGGCTAGATGAAAGAATGTCTCTCCACATGCTCCGTTCTGAGAGATAATTGTGTGTGAAAGCCGTCCTTCACATAGCTTGTTGGGAACACAAGGTTACTTTTCAGCTGCAAACTAAAATCCATACATGTATACGGGGATGTACTAGTTCCAACTCGGTTTTAAAATGAAAACTGTAGGATATTCAAACAGGTACTAGGAAAAAGACTGAGAAACCAGAGTAAAAGTGTCTCCTGAATCATATTCCTTTTGTGCTAGATGAACGAATATCTCTCCACATGCTCTGTTCTGAGAGATAAGTGTGTCTGAAAGCCGTCTTTCACATAGCTTGCTGGGATCACAAAATTTCTTTTCAGTTGTAAACTACACTCTATACATATATACGGGGAGTTTCTACCTCCAGCTCGGTTTTACAGTGAAAACTACAGGAACATCATATCGGCACTACCAAATACTCTAAGAAAGCAGACTATATGTTTCTTTTGCAACCCGTTTAATTTATGCTAGATGAAAGAACGTCTCTCCATATGCTCAGTTCTGAGAGATAAGTGTGTGTTAAAGCCGTCTTTCCACTAGCATGTTGGGAACACAAAAATTCTTTTCAGTTTCAAACTACATTCCATACATTTATACGGGGAGGGACAAGCTCCAACACCATTTTACAGTGAAAACTGCAAGAAATTCAAACCGGAACAAGGAAACAGACTGAGAAATCATTGTAATAGTTTCTCCTGCTACCCGATCCATTTGTGCTAGATGAACGAACGTCTCTCCACATGCTCAGTTCTGAGAGACATGTGTGTGTGAAAGCCGTCCTTCACCAAGCTTGTTGGGAACACATAGTTTCTTTTCAGTTGCAAACTACAATCCATACATATATACGGGGATGTACTAGCTCCAAATCGGGTTTAAAGTGAAAACTGCAGGATTATCAAACCGACACTAGGAAACAGACTGAGAAACCAGACTAAAAGTTTCTCCTGCAAACCGTTCCCTCTGTGCTGCATGAATGAACGTCACGCCACATGCTCAATTTTGAGAGATAAGTGTGTGTGAAAGCCATTCTTCACATAACTTGTTGGGAACACAAAATTTCTTTTCAGTGGCAAACTACAATCCATACAAATATATGGGGATGTACTAGCTCCAAATCTGTTCTACAGTGAAAACTGGAGGAACTTCTTACCGACACTAGGAAACAGACTGAGAAACCAGAGTAAATTTTCTCCTGCAAACCGTTCACTTTGTGCTAGATGAACGAACGTCTCTCCATATGCGCAGTTCTGAGAGAAATATGTTTGTGGAAGCCGTACTTTACCAAGCTTGTTGGGAACACAAAGTTTGTTTTCAATTGTAAACTACACTCCATACATATATATGGGGAGGTACTAACTAGAAATCGGTTTTACAGTGAAAACTAGTGGAACTTCTAACCGACAATAGGAAACAGACTGAGAAACCAGAGTAAACTTTCTCCTGCAATCCGTTCACTTTGTGTTAGGTGAACGAACGTCTCACCACATGCTCCGTTCTGAGAGATAAGTGTGTGTGAAAGCCGTCCTTCACCTAGTTTGTTGGGAACACAAAGATACTTTTCAGTTGCAAACTACCCTCCATAAATATATACGGGGTTGTACTAGCTCCAAATCTTTTTTAAAGTGAAAACTGAAGTATCTTCAAACCGGCACTAGGAAACATACTGAGAAACCAGACTAAAACTTTCTAATGCAAATCGTTACCTTTGTGCTACATGTACGCACTTCTCTCCACATGCTCAATTCTGAGAGATAAGTGTGTGTGAATGCCGTCCTTCACATAGCTTGTTGGAAACGAAAAAACTCTTTTCAGTTGCAAACTACTCTCCATACATATATATTGGGAGTAACTAGCTCCAAATCTGTTTTACACTGAAAAATGCAGTAAATTCAAACCGGCACTAGGAAACAGACTGAGAAAACAGAGTAATAGTTTCTCCTGCAAACTGTTCCCCTTGTGCTACATGAACGAACGTCTCTCCACATGCTCAGTTCTGAGAGATTATTGTGTGTGAAAGCCGTCCTACACATAGCTTGCAGGGATCACAAAATTCCTTTTCAGTTGCAAACTAAATTCCATACATATATATGGGGAGGTAAAAGCTCCAAATCGGTTTTACAGTGAAAACTGCAGGTACATCAAACATGCACTAATAACAGTCTGAGAATCCAGAGTAAAACTTACTACTGCAAACCTTACCCTTTGTGCAAGATGAATGAACGTCTCTCCACATGCTCAGGTCTGGAGATAAGTGTGTGTGAAGCTGAACTTCACATAGCTTGTTAGGAATACAAATTTTCTTTTCAGTTGCAAACAACACTCCATACATATATATGGGGAGGTACTAACTCCAGCTCGGATTTACAGTGAAAACTACAGGAACATCAACTCGGCAGTAGGAAAGAGACAGAGAAATCAGAGTATATGTTTCTCTTGCAACCCGTTCCATTTGTGCTAGATGAACGAACGTCTCTCCATATGCTCAGTTCTGAGAGATAAGTGTGTGTTAAAGCCGTTTTTCAACTATCTTGTTGGGAACACAAAAATTCTTTTCAGTTTCAAACTACACTCCATACATATATACGGGGAGTTAGAAGCTCCAACACCATTTTACAGTGAAAACTGCAAGAAATTCAAACCGGAACTAGGAAACAGACTGAGAACCAAGAATAAACGTTGCTCCTGCAAACCATTCCCTTTGTGCTAGATGAACGAACGTCTCTCCACATGCTCAGTTCTGAGAGATAAGTGTGTGTGAATGCCGCACTTCACGTAACTTTTTGGGAACACAAAATTTCTTTTCAGTTTCTAACTACACTCCATATATTTATATGGGGATTTACTAGATCCAATTCAGATTTATAGTGAAAACTGGAGGAAATATTAACCGTTACCAGGAAACAGACTGAGAAACCAGAGTAAATTTTTCCTGCCAACCTTTCACTTTTTGCTAGAAGAACGAACGTCTCTCCACATGCTGAGTTCTGAGAGATAAGTGTGTGTGAAAGCCGTCCTTCACCTAGCTTGTTGGGAACACAAAACTTCCTTTCACTTGCAAACTACACTCCATACATTTATGCGGGGATGTACTAGCTCCAAATCGGTTTTAAAGTGAAAACTGTAGGATCATCAAACCGGTACTAGGAAACAGACTGAGAATCCAGAGTAAATGTTTCTCCTGCACCATTTACCTTTGTGCTAGATGAATGAACGTCTCTCCACATGCTCTGTTCAAGAGATAAGCGTGTGTGAAGCCGAACTTCACATTGCATGTTAGGAATACAAATTTTCATTTCAGTTGCTATCTACAATCCATACATATATATGGGGATGTAATAGCTCCAACTCGGGTTTACAGTGAAAACTGCAAAAACATCAACTTGGCACTAGGAAAGAGACTGAGAAACCAGACTAAATGTTTCACTTGCAACCCGTTCCATTTGTGATAGATGAACGAACGTATATCCACATGCTCAGTTCTGAAAGATAAGTGTGTGTGAAAGCCATACTTCCCCTAGCATGTTGGAAACAAAAAGTTTCTTTTCAGTAGCAAACTACATTCCATACATATATATGGGGATGTACTAGCTCCAAATCTGTTCTACAGTGAAAACTGTAGGAACTTCTTACCGACACTAGGAAACAGGCTTAGAAAACAGAGTAAACTTTCTCCTGCAAACAGTTCACACTGGCTAGATGAAAGAATGTCTCTCCACATGCTCCGTTCTGAGAGATAATTGTGTGTGAAAGCCGTCCTTCACATAGCTTGTTGGGAACACAAGGTTACTTTTCAGCTGCAAACTAAAATCCATACATGTATACGGGGATGTACTAGTTCCAACTCGGTTTTAAAATGAAAACTGTAGGATATTCAAACAGGTACTAGGAAAAAGACTGAGAAACCAGAGTAAAAGTGTCTCCTGAATCATATTCCTTTTGTGCTAGATGAACGAATATCTCTCCACATGCTCTGTTCTGAGAGATAAGTGTTTCTGAAAGCCGTCTTTCACATAGCTTGCTGGGATCACAAAATTTCTTTTCAGTTGCAAACTACACTCCATACTTATATATGGGGAGTTTCTACCTCCAGCTCGGTTTTACAGTGAAAACTACAGGAACATCATATCGGCACTAGCAAATACTCTAAGAAACCAGACTATATGTTTCTCTTGCAACCCGTTTACTTTATGCTAGATGAACGAACGTCTCTCCATATGCTCAGTTCTGAGAGATAAGTGTGTGTTAAAGCCGTCTTTCAACTAGCTTGTTGGGAACACAAAAATTCTTTTCAGTTTCAAACTACACTCCATACATATATACGGGGAGGGACAAGCTCCAACACAATTTTACAGTGAAAACTGCAAGAAATTCAAACCGGAACAAGGAAACAGACTGAGAAATCATTGTAATAGTTTCTCCTGCAACCCGATCCATTTGTGCTAGATGAACGAACGTCTCTCCACATGCTCAGTTCTGAGAGACATGTGTGTGTGAAAGCCGTCCTTCACCAAGCTTGTTGGGAACACATAGATTCTTTCCAGTTGCAAACTACAATCCATACATATATACAGGGATGTACTAGCTCCAAATCGGGTTTAAAGTGAAAACTGCAGGATTATCAAACCGACACTAGGAAACAGACTGAGAAACCAGACTAAAAATTTCTCCTGCAAACCGTTCCCTCTGTGCTGCATGAATGAACGTCACGCCACATGCTCAATTTTGAGAGATAAATGTGTGTGAAAGCCATTCTTCACATAACTTGTTGGGAACACAAAATTCCTTTTCAGTGGCAAACTACAATCCATACAAATATATGGGGATGTACTAGCTCCAAATCTGTTCTACAGTGAAAACTGGAGGAACTTCTTACCGACACTAGGAAACAGACTGAGAAACCAGAGTAAATTTTCTCCTGCAAACCGTTTACTTTGTGCTAGATGAACGAAAGTCTCTCCCCATGAGCAGTTTTAAGAGAAATATGTTTGTGGAAGCCGTACTTTACAAAGCTTGTTGGGAACACAAAGTTTGTTTTCAATTGTAAACTACACTCCATACATATATATGGGGAGGTACTAGCTAGAAATCGGTTTTACAGTGAAAACTAGTTGAACTTCTAACCGACAATTGGAAACAGACTGAGAAACCAGAGTAAACTTTCACCTGCAATCCGTTCACTTTGTGCTAGATGAACGAATGTCTCTCCACATGCTCCGTTCTGAGAGATAAGTGTGTGTGAAAGCCACCCTTCACCTAGTTTGTTGGGAACACAAAGATACTTTTCAGTTGCAAAATACACTCCATAAATATATACGGGGTTGTACTAGCTCCAAATCTGTTTTAAAGTGAAAACTGAAGTATCCTCAAACCGGCACTAGGAAACATACTGAGAAATCAGACTAAAACTTTCTAATGCAAATCGTTCCCTTTGTGCTACATGTACGAACTTCTCTCCACATGCTCAATTCTGAGAGATAAGTGTGTGTGAATGCCGTCCTTCACATAGCTTGTTGGAAATGAAAAAACTCTTTTCAGTTGCAAACTACTCTCCATACATATATATTGGGAGTTACTAGCTCCAAATCGGTTTTACACTGAAAAATGCAGTAAATTCAAACCGGCACTAGGAAACAGACTGAGAAAACAGAGTAATACTTTCTCCTCCAAACCGTTCCCCTTGTGCTAGATGAACGAACGTCTCTCCACATGCTAAGTTCTGAGAGATTATTGTGTGTTAAAGCCGTCCTAAACATAGCTTGCAGGGATCAGAAAATTCCTTTTCAATTGCAAACTAAATTCCATACATATATATGGGGAGGTAAAAGCTCCAAATCGGTTTTAAAGTGAAAACTGCAGGTACATCAAACATGCACTAATAACAGTCTGAGAATCCAGAGTAAAACTTACTACTGCAAACCTTACACTTTGTGCAAGATGAATGAACGTCTCTCCACATGCTCAGGTCTGGAGATAAGTGTGTGTGAAGCTGAACTTCACATAGCTTGTTAGGAATACAAATTTTCTTTTCAGTTGCAAACAAAACTCCATACATATATATGGGGATGTAATAGCTCCAACTCGGGTTTACAGTGAAAACTGCAAAAACATCAACTTGGCACTAGGAAAGAGACTGAGAAACCAGACTAAATGTTTCTCTTGCAACCCGTTCCATTTGTGATAGATGAACGAACATATCTCCACATGCTCAGTTCTGAGAGATAAGTGTGTGTGAAAGCCGTCCTTCCCCTAGCATGTTGGAAACACAAAGTTTCTTTTCAGTAGCAAACTACATTCCATACATATATATGGGGATGTACTAGCTCCAAATCTGTTCTACAGTGAATACTGTAGGAACATCTTACCGACACTAGGAAACAGACTTAGTAACCAGAGTAAACTTTCTCCTGCAAACAGTTCACATTGTGCTAGATGAAAGAATGTCTCTCCACATGCTCAGTTCTGAGAGATAATTGTGTGTGAAAGCCGTCCTTCACATAGCTTGTTGGGAACACAAGGTTACTTTTCAGCTGCAAAATAAAATCCATACATGTATACGGGGATGTACTAGTTCCAACTCGGTTTTAAAATGAAAACTGTAGGATATTCAAACAGGTACTAGGAAAAAGACTGAGAAACCAGAGTAAAAGTGTCTCCTGAATCATATTCCTTTTGTGCTAGATGAACGAATATCTCTCCACATGCTCTGTTCTGAGAGATAAGTGTGTCTGAAAGCCGTCTTTCACATAGCTTGCTGGGATCACAAATTTTCTTTTCAGTTGCAAACTACACTCTATACATAAATACGAGGAGTTTCTACCTCCAGCTCGGTTTTACAGTGAAAACTACAGGAACATCATATCGGCACTAGCAAATACTCTAAGAAAGCAGATTATATGTTTCTTTTGCAAACCGTTTAATTTATGCTAGATGAACGAACGTATCTCCATATGCTCAGTTCTGAGAGATAAGTGTGTGTTAAAGCCGTCTTTCCACTAGCTTGTTGGGAACACAAAAATTCTTTTCAGTTTCAAACTACACTCCATACATTTATACGGGGAGGGACAAGCTCCAACACCATTTTACAGTGAAAACTGCAAGAAATTCAAACTGGAACAAGGAAACAGACTGAGAAATCATTGTAATAGTTTCTCCTGTTACCCGATCCATTTGTGCTAGATGAACGAACATCTCTCCACATGCTCAGTTTTGAGAGACATGTGTGTGTGAAAGCCGTCCTTCACCAAGCTTGTTGGGAACACATAGTTTCTTTTCAGTTGCAAACTACAATCCATACATATATACGGGGATGTACTAGCTCCAAATCGGGTTTAAAGTGAAAACTGCAGGATTATCAAACCGACACTAGGAAACAGACTGAGAAACCAGACTAAAAGTTTCTCCTGCCAACCGTTCCCTCAGTGCTGCATGAATGAACGTCACACCACATGCTCAATTTTGAGAGATAAGTGTGTGTTAAAGCCATTCTTCACATAACTTGTTGGGAACACAAAATTTCTTTTCAGTGGCAAACTACAAACCATACAAATATATGGGGATGTACTAGCTCCAAATCTGTTCTACAGTGAAAACTGGAGGAACTTCTTACCGACACTAGGAAACAGACTGAGAAACCAGAGTAAATTTTCTCCTGCAAACCGTTCACTTTGTGCTAGATGAACGAACGTCTCTCCCCATGCGCAGTTCTAAGAGAAATATGTTTGTTGAAGCCGTACTTTACAAAGCTTGTTGGGAACACAAAGATTGTTTTCAATTGTAAACTACACTCCATACATATATATGGGGAGGTACTAGCTAGAAATCGGTTTTACAGTGAAAAGTAGTGGAATTTCTAACCGACAATAGGAAACAGACTGAGAAACCAGAGGAAACTTTCTCCTGCAATCCGTTCACTTTGTGCTAGATGAACGAACGTCTCTCCACATGCTCAGTTCCGAGAGATAAGTGTGTGTTAAAGCCGTTTTTCAACTATCTTGTTGGGAACACAAAAATTCTTTTCAGTTTCAAACTACACTCCATACATATATACGGGGAGGTAGAAGATCCAAAACCATTTTACAGTGAAAACTGCAAGAAATTCAAACCGGAACTAGGAAACAGACTGAGAACCAAGAATAAATGTTGCTCCTGCAAACCATTCCCTTTGTGCTAGATGAACGAACGTCTCTCCACATGCTCAGTTCTGAGAGATAAGTGTGTGTGAATGCCGCCCTTCACCTAACTTTTTGGGAACACAAAGTTTCTTTTCAGTTTCTAACTACAGCCCATATATTTATATGGTTATTTACTAGATCCAAATAGGGTTTATATTGAAAACTGGAGGTAATTCTAACCGTTACCAGGAAACAGACTGAGAAACCAGAGTAAATTTTTCCTGCCAACCTTTCACTTTGTGCTAGATGAACGAACGTCTCTCCACATGCTCAGTTCTGAGAGATAAGTGTGTGTGAAAGCCGTCCTTCACCTAGTTTGTTGGGAACACAAAGATACTTTTCAGTTGCAAACTACACTCCATAAATATATACGGGGTTGTACTAGCTCCAAAACTTTTTTAAAGTGAAAACTGAAGTATCTTCAAACCGGCACTAGGAATCATACTGAGAATCCAGACTAAAACTTTCTAATGCAAATCGTTCCCTTTCTGCTACATGTACGAACTTCTCTCCACATGCTCAATTCTGAGAGATAAGTGTGTGTGAATGCCGTCCTTCACATAGCTTGTTGGAAACGAAAAAACTCTTTTCAGTTGCAAACTACTTTCCATACATATATATTGGGAGTTACTAGCTCCAAATCGGTTTTACACTGAAAAATGCAGTAAATTCAAACCGGCACTAGGAAACAGACTGAGAAAACAGAGTAATAGTTTCTCCTGCAAACTGTTCCCCTTGTGCTAGATGAACGAACGTCTCTCCACATGCTCAGTTCTGAGAGATTATTGTGTGTGAAAGCCGTCCTACACATTGCTTGCAGGGATCACAAAATTCCTTTTCAATTGCAAACTAAATTCCATACATATATATGGGGAGGTAAAAGCTCCAAATCGGTTTTACAGTGAAAACTGCAGGTACATCAAACATGCACTAATAACAGTCTGAGAATCCAGAGTAAAACTTACTACTGCAAACCATACCTTTGTGCAAGATGAATGAACGTCTCTCCACATGCTCAGGTCTGGAGATAAATGTGTGTGAAGCTGAACTTCACATAGCTTGTTAGGAATACAAATTTTCTTTTCAGTTGCAAACAACACTCCATACATATATATGGGGAGGTACTAACTCCAGCTCGGATTTACAGTGAAAACTACAGGAACATCAACTCGGCAGTAGGAAAGAGACAGAGAAATCAGACTATACGTTTCTCTTGCAACCCGTTCCATTTGTGCTAGATGAACGAACGTCTCTCCATATGCTCAGTTCTGAGAGATAAGTGTGTGTGAAAGCCGTTCTTCACCTAGCTTGTTGGGAACACAAAACTTCCTTTCACTTGCAAACTACACTCCATACATATATGCGGGGATGTACTAGCTCCAAATCGGTTTTAAAGTGAAAACTGAGGGATCATCAAACCGGTACTAGGAAACAGACTGAGAATCCAGAGTAAATGTTTCTCCTGCACCATTTACCTTTGTGCTAGATGAATGAACGTCTCTCCACATGCTCTGTTCCAGAGATAAGTGTGTGTGAAGCCGAACTTCATATTGCATGTTAGGAATATAAATTTTCATTTCAGTTGCAATCTACACTCCATACATATATATGGGGATGTAATAGCTCCAACTCGGGTTTACAGTGGAAACTGCAAAAACATCAACTTGGCACTAGGAAAGAGACTGAGAAACCAGACTAAATTTTTCTCTTGCAACCCGTTCCATTTGTGATAGATGAACGAACGTATCTCCACATGCTCAGTTCTGAAATATAAGTGTGTGTGAAAGCCATCCTTCCCCTAGCATGTTGGAAACACAAAGATTCTTTTCAGTAGCAAACTACATTCCATACATATATATGGGGATCTACTAGCTCCAAATCTGTTCTACAGTGAAAACTGTAGGAACATCTTACCGACAATAGGAAACAGACTTAGAAACCAGAGTAAACTTTCTCCTGCAAACAGTTCACATTGTGCTAGATGAAAGAATGTCTCTCCACATGCTCCGTTCTGAGAGATAATTGTATGTGAATGCCGTCCTTCACATAGCTTGTTGGGAACACAAGGTTACTTTTCAGCTGTAAACTAAAATCCATACATGTATACGGGGATGTACTAGTTCCAACTCGGATTTAAAATGAAAACTGTAGGATATTCAAACAGGTACTAGGAAAAAGACTGAGAAACCAGAGTAAAAGTGTCTCCTGAATCATATTCCTTTTGTGCTAGATGAACGAATATTTCTCCACATGCTCTGTTCTGAGAGATAAGTGTGTCTGAAAGCCGTCTTTCACATAGCTTGCTGGGATCACAAAATTTCTTTTCAGATGCAAACTACACTCTATACATATATACGGGAGTTTCTACCTCCAGCTCGGTTTTACAGTGAAAACTACAGGAACATCATATCGGCACTAGCAAATACTCTAAGAAACCAGACTATATGTTTCTCTTGCAACCCGTTTATTTTATGCTAGATGAACGAACGTCTCTCCATATGCTCAGTTCTGAGAGATAAGTGTGTGTTAAAGCCGTCTTTCAACTAGCTTGTTGGGAACACAAAAATTCTTTTCAGTTTCAAACTATAATCCATACATTTATACGGGGAGGGACAAGCCCCAAAACCATTTTACAGTGAAAACTGCAAGAAATTCAAACCGGAACAAGGAAACAGACTGAGAAATCATTGTAATAATTTCTCCTGCTACCCGATCCATTTGTGCTAGATGAACGAACGTCTCTCCACATGCTCAGTTCTGAGAGACATGTGTGTGTGAAAGCCGTCCTTCACCAAGCTTGTTGGGAACACATAGTTTCTTTTCAGTTGCAAACTACAATCCATACATATATACGGGTATGTACTAGCTCCAAATCGGGTTTAAAGTGAAAACTGCAGGATTATCAAACCGACACTAGGAAACAGACTGAGAAACCAGACTAAAAGTTTCTCCAGCAAACCGTACCCTCTGTGCTATATGAATGAACGTCACACCACATGCTCAATTTTGAGAGATAAGTGTGTGTGAAAGCCATTCTTCACATAACTTGTTGGGAACACAAAATTTCTTTTCAGTGGCAATCTACAATCCATACAAATATATGGGGATGTACTAGCTCCAAATCTGTTCTACAGTGAAAACTGGAGGAACTTCTTACCGACACTAGGAAACAGACTGAGAAACCACAGTAAATTTTCTCCTGCAAACCGTTCACTTTGTGCTAGATGAACGAACGTCTCTCCCCATGCGCAGTTCTGAGAGAAATATGTTTGTGGAAGCCGTACTTTACAAAGCTTGTTGGGAACACAAAGTTTGTTTTCAATTGTAAACTACACTCCATACATATATATGGGGAGGTACTAGCTAGAAATCGGTTTTACAGTGAATACTATTGGAACATCTAAACGACAATAGGAAACAGACTGAGAAACCAGTGTAAACTTTCTCCTGCAATCCGTTCACTTTGTGCTAGATGAACGAACGTCTCTCCACATGCTCCGTTCAGAGAGATAAGTGTGTGTGAAAGCCGTCCTTCACCTAGTTTGTTGGGAACACAAAGATACTTTTCAGTTGCAAACTACACTGCATAAATATATACTGGGTTGTACTAGCTCCAAATCTGTTTTAAAGTGAAAACTGAAGTATCTTCAAACCGGCACTAGGAAACATACTGAGAAACCAGACTAAAACTTTCTAATGCAAATCGTTCCCTTTGTGCTACATGTACGAACTTCTCTCCACATGCTCAATTCTGAGAGAAAAGTGTGTGTGAATGCCGTCCTTCACATAGCTTGTTGGAAACGAAAAAACTCTTTTCAGTTGCAAACTTCTCTCCATACATATATATTGGGAGTTACTAGCTCCAAATCGGTTTTACACTGAAAAATGCAGTAAATTCAAACCGGCACTAGGAAACAGACTGAGAAAACAGAGTAATAGTTTCTCATGCAAACCGTTCCCCTTGTGCTAGATGAACGAACGTCTCTCCACATGCTCAGTTCTGAGAGATTATTGTGTGTGAAAGCCGTACTACACATAGCTTGTTGGGAACACAAGTTTACTTTTCAGCTGTAAACTAAAATCCATACATGTATACGGGGATGTACTAGTTCCAACTCGGATTTAAAATGAAAACTGTAGGATATTCAAACAGGTACTAGGAAAAAGACTGAGAAACCAGAGTAAAAGTGTCTCCTGAATCATATTCCTTTTGTACTAGATGAACGAATATCTTTCCACATGCTCTGTTCTGAGAGATAAGTGTGTCTGAATGCCGTCTTTCACATAGCTTGCTGGGATCACAAAATTTCTTTTCAGTTGCAAACTACACTCCATAGATATATACGGGGAGTTTCTACCTCCAGCTCGGTTTTACAGTGAAAACTACAGGAACATCATATCGGCACTAGCAAATACTCTAAGAAACCAGACTATATGTTTCTCTTGCAACCCGTTTATTTTATGCTAGATGAACGAACGTATCTCCACATGCTCAGTTCTGAAATATAAGTGTGTGTGAAAGCCATCCTTCCCCTAGCATGTTGGAAACACAAAGATTCTTTTCAGTAGCAAACTACATTCCATACATATATATGGGGATGTACTAGCTCCAAATCTGTTCTACAGTGAATACTGTAGGAACATCTTACCGACACTAGGAAACAGACTTAGTAACCAGAGTAAACTTTCTCCTGCAAACAGTTCACATTGTGCTAGATGAAAGAATGTCTCTCCACATGCTCAGTTCTGAGAGATAATTGTGTGTGAAAGCCGTCCTTCACATAGCTTGTTGGGAACACAAGGTTACTTTTCAGCTGCAAAATAAAATCCATACATGTATACGGGGATGTACTAGTTCCAACTCGGTTTTAAAATGAAAACTGTAGGATATTCAAACAGGTACTAGGAAAAAGACTGAGAAACCAGAGTAAAAGTGTCTCCTGAATCATATTCCTTTTGTGCTAGATGAACGAATATCTCTCCACATGCTCTGTTCTGAGAGATAAGTGTGTCTGAAAGCCGTCTTTCACATAGCTTGCTGGGATCACAAATTTTCTTTTCAGTTGCAAACTACAATCTATACATAAATACGGGGAGTTTCTACCTCCAGCTCGGTTTTACAGTGAAAACTACAGGAACATCATATCGGCACTAGCAAATAATCTAAGAAAGCAGATTATATGTTTCTTTTGCAAACCGTTTAATTTATGCTAGATGAACGAACGTATCTCCATATGCTCAGTTCTGAGAGATAAGTGTGTGTTAAAGCCGTCTTTCCACTAGCTTGTTGGGAACACAAAAATTCTTTTCAGTTTCAAACTACACTCCATACATTTATACGGGGAGGGACAAGCTCCAACACCATTTTACAGTGAAAACTGCAAGAAATTCAAACTGGAACAAGGAAACAGACTGAGAAATCATTGTAATAGTTTCTCCTGTTACCCGATCCATTTGTGCTAGATGAACGAACATCTCTCCACATGCTCAGTTTTGAGAGACATGTGTGTGTGAAAGCCGTCCTTCACCAAGCTTTTTGGGAACACATAGTTTCTTTTCAGTTGCAAACTACAATCCATACATATATACGGGGATGTACTAGCTCCAAATCGGGTTTAAAGTGAAAACTGCAGGATTATCAAACCGACACTAGGAAACAGACTGAGAAACCAGACTAAAAGTTTCTCCTGCCAACCGTTCCCTCAGTGCTGCATGAATGAACGTCACACCACATGCTCAATTTTGAGAGATAAGTGTGTGTTAAAGCCATTCTTCACATAACTTGTTGGGAACACAAAATTTCTTTTCAGTGGCAAACTACAAACCATACAAATATATGGGGATGTACTAGCTCCAAATCTGTTCTACAGTGAAAACTGGAGGAACTTCTTACCGACACTAGGAAACAGACTGAGAAACCAGAGTAAATTTTCTCCTGCAAACCGTTCACTTTGTGCTAGATGAACGAACGTCTCTCCCCATGCGCAGTTCTAAGAGAAATATGTTTGTTGAAGCCGTACTTTACAAAGCTTGTTGGGAACACAAAGATTGTTTTCAATTGTAAACTACACTCCATACATATATATGGGGAGGTACTAGCTAGAAATCGGTTTTACAGTGAAAAGTAGTGGAATTTCTAACCGACAATAGGAAACAGACTGAGAAACCAGAGGAAACTTTCTCCTGCAATCCGTTCACTTTGTGCTAGATGAACGAACGTCTCTCCACATGCTCAGTTCCGAGAGATAAGTGTGTGTTAAAGCCGATTTCAACTATCTTGTTGGGAACACAAAAATACTTTTCAGTTTCAAACTACACTCCATACATATATACGGGGAGGTAGAAGATCCAAAACCATTTTACAGTGAAAACTGCAAGAAATTCAAACCGGAACTAGGAAACAGACTGAGAACCAAGAATAAATGTTGCTCCTGCAAACCATTCCCTTTGTGCTAGATGAACGAACGTCTCTCCACATGCTCAGTTCTGAGAGATAAGTGTGTGTGAATGCCGCCCTTCACCTAACTTTTTGGGAACACAAAGTTTCTTTTCAGTTTCTAACTACAGCCCATATATTTATATGGTTATTTACTAGATCCAAATAGGGTTTATATTGAAAACTGGAGGTAATTCTAACCGTTACCAGGAAACAGACTGAGAAACCAGAGTAAATTTTTCCTGCCAACCTTTCACTTTGTGCTAGATGAACGAACGTCTCTCCACATGCTCAGTTCTGAGAGATAAGTGTGTGTGAAAGCCGTCCTTCACCTAGTTTGTTGGGAACACAAAGATACTTTTCAGTTGCAAACTACACTCCATAAATATATACGGGGTTGTACTAGCTCCAAAACTTTTTTAAAGTGAAAACTGAAGTATCTTCAAACCGGCACTAGGAATCATACTGAGAATCCAGACTAAAACTTTCTAATGCAAATCGTTCCCTTTCTGCTACATGTACGAACTTCTCTCCACATGCTCAATTCTGAGAGATAAGTGTGTGTGAATGCCGTCCTTCACATAGCTTGTTGGAAACGAAAAAACTCTTTTCAGTTGCAAACTACTTTCCATACATATATATTGGGAGTTACTAGCTCCAAATCGGTTTTACACTGAAAAATGCAGTAAATTCAAACCGGCACTAGGAAACAGACTGAGAAAACAGAGTAATAGTTTCTCCTGCAAACTGTTCCCCTTGTGCTAGATGAACGAACGTCTCTCCACATGCTCAGTTCTGAGAGATTATTGTGTGTGAAAGCCGTCCTACACATTGCTTGCAGGGATCACAAAATTCCTTTTCAATTGCAAACTAAATTCCATACATATATATGGGGAGGTAAAAGCTCCAAATCGGTTTTACAGTGAAAACTGCAGGTACATCAAACATGCACTAATAACAGTCTGAGAATCCAGAGTAAAACTTACTACTGCAAACCATACCTTTGTGCAAGATGAATGAACGTCTCTCCACATGCTCAGGTCTGGAGATAAATGTGTGTGAAGCTGAACTTCACATAGCTTGTTAGGAATACAAATTTTCTTTTCAGTTGCAAACAACACTCCATACATATATATGGGGAGGTACTAACTCCAGCTCGGATTTACAGTGAAAACTACAGGAACATCAACTCGGCAGTAGGAAAGAGACAGAGAAATCAGACTATATGTTTCTCTTGCAACCCGTTCCATTTGTGCTAGATGAACGAACGTCTCTCCATATGCTCAGTTCTGAGAGATAAGTGTGTGTGAAAGCCGTTCTTCACCTAGCTTGTTGGGAACACAAAACTTCCTTTCACTTGCAAACTACACTCCATACATATATGCGGGGATGTACTAGCTCCAAATCGGTTTTAAAGTGAAAACTGAGGGATCATCAAACCGGTACTAGGAAACAGACTGAGAATCCAGAGTAAATGTTTCTCCTGCACCATTTACCTTTGTGCTAGATGAATGAACGTCTCTCCACATGCTCTGTTCCAGAGATAAGTGTGTGTGAAGCCGAACTTCATCCTTGCATGTTAGGAATATAAATTTTCATTTCAGTTGCAATCTACACTCCATACATATATATGGGGATGTAATAGCTCCAACTCGGGTTTACAGTGGAAACTGCAAAACATCAACTTGGCACTAGGAAAGAGACTGAGAAACCAGACTAAATTTTTCTCTTGCAACCCGTTCCATTTGTGATAGATGAACGAACGTATCTCCACATGCTCAGTTCTGAAATATAAGTGTGTGTGAAAGCCATCCTTCCCCTAGCATGTTGGAAACACAAAGATTCTTTTCAGTAGCAAACTACATTCCATACATATATATGGGGATCTACTAGCTCCAAATCTGTTCTACAGTGAAAACTGTAGGAACATCTTACCGACAATAGGAAACAGACTTAGAAACCAGAGTAAACTTTCTCCTGCAAACAGTTCACATTGTGCTAGATGAAAGAATGTCTCTCCACATGCTCCGTTCTGAGAGATAATTGTATGTGAATGCCGTCCTTCACATAGCTTGTTGGGAACACAAGGTTACTTTTCAGCTGTAAACTAAAATCCATACATGTATACGGGGATGTACTAGTTCCAACTCGGATTTAAAATGAAAACTGTAGGATATTCAAACAGGTACTAGGAAAAAGACTGAGAAACCAGAGTAAAAGTGTCTCCTGAATCATATTCCTTTTGTGCTAGATGAACGAATATTTCTCCACATGCTCTGTTCTGAGAGATAAGTGTGTCTGAAAGCCGTCTTTCACATAGCTTGCTGGGATCACAAAATTTCTTTTCAGATGCAAACTACACTCTATACATATATACGGGGAGTTTCTACCTCCAGCTCGGTTTTACAGTGAAAACTACAGGAACATCATATCGGCACTAGCAAATACTCTAAGAAACCAGACTATATGTTTCTCTTGCAACCCGTTTATTTTATGCTAGATGAACGAACGTCTCTCCATATGCTCAGTTCTGAGAGATAAGTGTGTGTTAAAGCCGTCTTTCAACTAGCTTGTTGGGAACACAAAAATTCTTTTCAGTTTCAAACTATAATCCATACATTTATACGGGGAGGGACAAGCCCCAAAAACATTTTACAGTGAAAACTGCAAGAAATTCAAACCGGAACAAGGAAACAGACTGAGAAATCATTGTAATAATTTCTCCTGCTACCCGATCCATTTGTGCTAGATGAACGAACGTCTCTCCACATGCTCAGTTCTGAGAGACATGTGTGTGTGAAAGCCGTCCTTCACCAAGCTTGTTGGGAACACATAGTTTCTTTTCAGTTGCAAACTACAATCCATACATATATACGGGTATGTACTAGCTCCAAATCGGGTTTAAAGTGAAAACTGCAGGATTATCAAACCGACACTAGGAAACAGACTGAGAAACCAGACTAAAAGTTTCTCCAGCAAACCGTACCCTCTGTGCTATATGAATGAACGTCACACCACATGCTCAATTTTGAGAGATAAGTGTGTGTGAAAGCCATTCTTCACATAACTTGTTGGGAACACAAAATTTCTTTTCAGTGGCAATCTACAATCCATACAAATATATGGGGATGTACTAGCTCCAAATCTGTTCTACAGTGAAAACTGGAGGAACTTCTTACCGACACTAGGAAACAGACTGAGAAACCACAGTAAATTTTCTCCTGCAAACCGTTCACTTTGTGCTAGATGAACGAACGTCTCTCCCCATGCGCAGTTCTGAGAGAAATATGTTTGTGGAAGCCGTACTTTACAAAGCTTGTTGGGAACACAAAGTTTGTTTTCAATTGTAAACTACACTCCATACATATATATGGGGAGGTACTAGCTAGAAATCGGTTTTACAGTGAATACTATTGGAACATCTAAACGACAATAGGAAACAGACTGAGAAACCAGTGTAAACTTTCTCCTGCAATCCGTTCACTTTGTGCTAGATGAACGAACGTCTCTCCACATGCTCCGTTCAGAGAGATAAGTGTGTGTGAAAGCCGTCCTTCACCTAGTTTGTTGGGAACACAAAGATACTTTTCAGTTGCAAACTACACTGCATAAATATATACTGGGTTGTACTAGCTCCAAATCTGTTTTAAAGTGAAAACTGAAGTATCTTCAAACCGGCACTAGGAAACATACTGAGAAACCAGACTAAAACTTTCTAATGCAAATCGTTCCCTTTGTGCTACATGTACGAACTTCTCTCCACATGCTCAATTCTGAGAGAAAAGTGTGTGTGAATGCCGTCCTTCACATAGCTTGTTGGAAACGAAAAAACTCTTTTCAGTTGCAAACTTCTCTCCATACATATATATTGGGAGTTACTAGCTCCAAATCGGTTTTACACTGAAAAATGCAGTAAATTCAAACCGGCACTAGGAAACAGACTGAGAAAACAGAGTAATAGTTTCTCATGCAAACCGTTCCCCTTGTGCTAGATGAACGAACGTCTCTCCACATGCTCAGTTCTGAGAGATTATTGTGTGTGAAAGCCGTACTACACATAGCTTGTTGGGAAAACAAGTTTACTTTTCAGCTGTAAACTAAAATCCATACATGTATACGGGGATGTACTAGTTCCAACTCGGATTTAAAATGAAAACTGTAGGATATTCAAACAGGTACTAGGAAAAAGACTGAGAAACCAGAGTAAAAGTGTCTCCTGAATCATATTCCTTTTGTACTAGATGAACGAATATCTTTCCACATGCTCTGTTCTGAGAGATAAGTGTGTCTGAATGCCGTCTTTCACATAGCTTGCTGGGATCACAAAATTTCTTTTCAGTTGCAAACTACACTCCATAGATATATACGGGGAGTTTCTACCTCCAGCTCGGTTTTACAGTGAAAACTACAGGAACATCATATCGGCACTAGCAAATACTCTAAGAAACCAGACTATATGTTTCTCTTGCAACCCGTTTATTTTATGCTAGATGAACGAACGTATCTCCACATGCTCAGTTCTGAAATATAAGTGTGTGTGAAAGCCATCCTTCCCCTAGCATGTTGGAAACACAAAGATTCTTTTCAGTAGCAAACTACATTCCATACATATATATGGGGATCTACTAGCTCCAAATCTGTTCTACAGTGAAAACTGTAGGAACATCTTACCGACAATAGGAAACAGACTTAGAAACCAGAGTAAACTTTCTCCTGCAAACAGTTCACATTGTGCTAGATGAAAGAATGTCTCTCCACATGCTCCGTTCTGAGAGATAATTGTATGTGAATGCCGTCCTTCACATAGCTTGTTGGGAACACAAGGTTACTTTTCAGCTGTAAACTAAAATCCATACATGTATACGGGGATGTACTAGTTCCAACTCGGATTTAAAATGAAAACTGTAGGATATTCAAACAGGTACTAGGAAAAAGACTGAGAAACCAGAGTAAAAGTGTCTCCTGAATCATATTCCTTTTGTGCTAGATGAACGAATATCTCTCCACATGCTCTGTTCTGAGATATAAGTGTGTCTGAAAGCCGTCTTTCACATAGCTTGCTGGGATCACAAAATTTCTTTTCAGATGCAAACTACACTCTATACATATATACGGGGAGTTTCTACCTCCAGCTCGGTTTTACAGTGAAAACTACAGGAACATCATATCGGCACTAGCAAATACTCTAAGAAACCAGACTATATGTTTCTCTTGCAACCCGTTTATTTTATGCTAGATGAACGAACGTCTTTCCATATGCACAGTTCTGAGAGATAAGTGTGTGTTAAAGCCGTCTTTCAACTAGCTTGTTGGGAACACAAAAATTCTTTTCAGTTTCAAACTACAATCCATATATTTATACGGGGAGGGACAAGCCCCAAAACCATTTTACAGTGAAAACTGCAAGAAATTCAAACCGGAACAAGGAAACAGACTGAGAAATCATTGTAATAGTTTCTCCTGCTACCCGATCCATTTGTGCTAGATGAACGAACGTCTCTCCACATGCTCAGTTCTGAGAGACATGTGTGTGTGAAAGCCGTCATTCACCAAGCTTGTTGGGAACACATAGTTTCTTTTCAGTTGCAAACTACAATCCATACATATATACGGGGATGTACTAGCTCCAAATCGGGTTTAAAGTGAAAACTGCAGGATTATCAAACCGACACTAGGAAACAGACTGAGAAACCAGACTAAAAGTTTCTCCAGCAAACCGTACCCTCTGTGTTATATGAATGAACGTCACACCACATGCTCAATTTTGAGAGATAAGTGTGTGTGAAAGCCATTCTTCACATAACTTGTTGGGAACACAAAATTACTTTTCAGTGGCAAACTACAATCCATACAAATATATGGGGATGTACTAGCTCCAAATCTGTTCTACAGTGAAAACTGGAGGAACTTCTTACCGACACTAGGAAACAGACTGAGAAACCACAGTAAATTTTCTCCTGCAAACCGTTCACTTTGTGCTAGATGAACGAACGTCTCTCCCCATGCGCAGTTCTGAGAGAAATATGTTTGTGGAAGCCGTACTTTACAAAGCTTGTTGGGAACACAAAGATACTTTTCAGTTGCAAACTACACTGCATAAATATATACTGGGTTGTACTAGCTCCAAATCTGTTTTAAAGTGAAAACTGAAGTATCTTCAAACCGGCACTAGGAAACATAGTGAGAAACCAGACTAAAACTTTCTAATGCAAATCGTTCCCTTTGTGCTACATGTACGAACTTCTCTCCACATGCTCAATTCTGAGAGAAAAGTGTGTGTGAATGCCGTCCTTCACATAGCTTGTTGGAAATGAAAAAACTCTTTTCAGTTGCAAACTACTCTCCATACATATATATTGGGAGTTACTAGCTCCAAATCGGTTTTACACTGAAAAATGCAGTAAATTCAAACCGGCACTAGGAAACAGACTGAGAAAACAGAGTAATAATTTCTCCTGCAAACCGTTCCCCTTGTGCTAGATGAACGAACGTCTCTCCACATGCTCAGTTCTGAGAGATTATTGTGTGTGAAAGCCGTCCTACACATAGCTTGTTGGGAACACAAGTTTACTTTTCAGCTGTAAACTAAAATCCATACATGTATACGGGGATGTACTAGTTCCAACTCGGATTTAAAATGAAAACTGTAGGATATTCAAACAGGTACTAGGAAAAAGACTGAGAAACCAGAGTAAAAGTGTCTCCTGAATCATATTCCTTTTGTGCTAGATGAACGAATATCTTTCCACATGCTCAGTTCTGAAAGATAAGTGTGTGTGAAAGCCGTTCTTCACCTAGCTTGTTGGGAACACAAAACTTCCTTTCACTTGCAAACTACACTCCATTCATATATGCGGGGATGTACTAGCTCCAAATCGGTTTTAAAGTGAAAACTGTAGGATCATCAAACCGGTACTTGGAAACAGACTGAGAATCCAGAGTAAATGTTTCTCCTGCACCATTTACTTTTGTGCTAGATGAATGAACGTCTCTCCACATGCTCTGTTCAAGAGATAAGTGTGTGTGAATCCGAACTTCACATTGCATTTTAGGAATACAAAATTTCATTTCAGTTTCAATCTAAACTCCATACATATATATGGGGATGTAATAGCTCCAACTCGGGTTTACAGTGAAAACTGCAAAAACATCAACTTGGCAATAGGAAAGAGACTGAGAAACCAGACTAAATGTTTCTCTTGCAACCCGTTCCATTTGTGATAGATGAACGAACGTATCTCCACATGCTCATTTCTGAAAGATAAGTGTGTGTGAAAGCCGTCCTTCCCCTAGCATGTTGGAAACACAAAGTTTGTTTTCAGTAGCAAACTACCTTCCATACATATATATGGGGATGTACTAGCTCCAAATCTGTTCTACAGTGAAAACTGTTGGAACTTTTTACCGACACTAGGAAACAGACTTAGAAACCAGTGTAAACTTTCTCCTCAAACAAGTCACATTGTTCTAGATGAAAGAATGTCTCCCCACATGCTCAGTTCTGAGAGATAATTGTGTGTGAATGCCGTCCTTCACATAGCTTGTTGGGAACACAAGGTTACTTTTCAGCTGCAAACTAAAATCCATACATGTATACGGGGATGTACTAGTTCCAACTCGGATTTAAAATGAAAACTGTAGGATATTCAAACAGGTACTAGGAAAAAGACTGAGAAACCAGAGTAAAAGTGTCTCCTGAATCATATTCCTTTTGTGCTAGATGAACGAATATCTCTCCACAAGCTCTGTTCTGAGAGATAAGTGTGTCTGGAAACCATCTTTCACATAGCTTGCTGGGATCACAAAATTTCTTTTCAGTTGTGAACTACACTCCATACAAATATATGGGGAGTTTCTACCTCCAGCTCAGTGTTACAGTGAAAACTACAGGAACCTCATATCGGCACTAGCAAATAGTCTAAGAAACCAGACTATATGTTTCTCTTGCAACCCGTTTACTTTATGCTAGATGAATGAACGTCTCTCCATATTCTCAGTTCTGAGAGATAAGTGTGTGTTAAAGCCGTCTTTCAACTAGCTTGTTGGGAACACAAAAATTATTTTCAGTTTCAAACTACACTCCATACATATATATGGGAGGGACAAGCTCCAACACCATTTTACAGTGAAAACTGCAAGAAATTCAAACCAGAACAAGGAAACAGACTGAGAAATCATTGTAATATTTTCTCCTGCTACCCGCTCCATTTGTGCTAGATGAACGAACGTCTCTCCACATGCTCAGTTCTGAGAGACATGTGTGTGTGAAAGCCTTCCTTCACCAAGCTTGTTGGGAACACATAGTTTCTTTTCAGTTGCAAACTACAATCCATACATATATACGGGGATGTAGTAGCTCCAACTCGGGTTTAAAGTGAAAACTGCAGGATCTTCAAACTGACACTAGGAAACAGACTGAGAAACCAGACTAAAAGTTTCTCCTGCAAACCGTTCCCTCTGTGCTACATGAACGAAAGTCTCGCCACATGCTCAGTTCTGAGAGATATGTGTGTATGAAAGCCGTCCTTCAACTAGTTTGTTGGAAACACAAAGTTTCTTTTCAGTAGCAAACTACACTCCATTCAAATATATGGGGATGTACTAGCTCCAGATATGTTCTACAGTGAAAACTGGAGGAACTTCTTACCGACACTAGGAAACAGACTGAGAAACCAGAGTAAAATTTCCCCTGCAAATAGTTCACTTTTTGCTACATGAAAGAATGTCTCTCCACATGCTCAGTTCTAAGAGATAATTGTATGTGAAAGCCGTCCTTCACATAGCTTGTTGGGAACACTAAGATAATTTTCAGTTGCAAACTAAAATCCATACTTATATACGGGAATATACTAGTTCCAACTCGGTTTTAAAATGAAAACTGTAGGATATTCAAACCGGTACTAGGAAGAAGACTGAGAAAGCAGAATTATAGTGCCTCCTGCAACATATTCCTTTTGTGCTAGATGAACGAATATCTCTCCACATGCTCAGGTCTGAGAGATATATGTGTGTGAAAGCCGTCCTTCACCTAGCTTGTTGGGAACACAAAGTTTCTTTTCAGTTGCAAACTAAACTCCATACATATATATGTAGGATGCAATAGCTCCATGTCTGTTTTAGAGTGAACACTGCAGGGGTTCAAAACGGCACTAGGAAGCAGACTGAGAAAGCAGACAATTAATATCTCCAATTTCCCGTTCCATTTGTGCTAGATGAACGAACGTCTCTTCACATGATAAGTACTGTGAGAAATGTGTTTGTGGAAGCCGTTCTTCACATAGCTTGTTGGGAACACAAAGTTTGTTTTCAGTTGTAAACTACACTCCATACATATATATGGGGAGGTACTAGATCCAAATCGGTTTTACAGTGAGAACTAGAGGAACTTCTAACCAACAATAGGAAACAGACTGAGAAACCACACTAAAACTTTCTCATGCAACTCGTTCCCTTTGTGCTACATGTACGAATTTCTCTCCACATGCTTAGTTCTGAGTGATAAGTATGTGTGAAGGCCGTCCTTCACATGGCTTGTTGGGAACGAAAAATTTCTTTTCAGTTGCAAACTACACTCCATACATATATATGGGGAGTTACTATCTCCAAATTGGTTTTACACTGAAAACTGCAGTAACTTCAAACTGGCACTAGGAAACAGACTGAGAAAACAGAGTAATAGTTTCTCCTGCAAACCGTTCCCTTTGTGCTAGATGAACGAACGTCTCTCCACATGCTCAGTTCTGAGAGATTATTGTGTGTGAAAGCCGTTCTTCACATAGCTTGCTGGGATCACAAAATTTCTTTTCAGTTGCAAACTAAATACCATACATATATATGGGGATGTAATAGCTCCAACTCGGGTTTACAGTGGAAACTGCAAAAACATCAACTTGGCACTAGGAAAGAGACTGAGAAACCAGACTAAATGTTTCTCTTGCAACCCGTTCCATTTGTGATAGATGAACGAACGTATATCCACATGCTCAGTTCTGAAAGATAAGTGTGTGTGAAAGCCGTACTTCCCCTAGCATGTTGGAAACAAAAAGTTTCTTTTCAGTAGCAAACTACATTCCATACATATATATGGGGATGTACTAGCTCCAAATCTGTTCTACAGTGAAAACTGTAGGAACTTCTTACCGACACTAGGAAACAGGCTTAGAAAACAGAGTAAACTTTCTCCTGCAAACAGTTCACACTGGCTAGATGAAAGAATGTCTCTCCACATGCTCCGTTCTGAGAGATAATTGTGTGTGAAAGCCGTCCTTCACATAGCTTGTTGGGAACACAAGGTTACTTTTCAGCTGCAAACTAAAATCCATACATGTATACGGGGATGTACTAGTTCCAACTCGGTTTTAAAATGAAAACTGTAGGATATTCAAACAGGTACTAGGAAAAAGACTGAGAAACCAGAGTAAAAGTGTCTCCTGAATCATATTCCTTTTGTGCTAGATGAACTAATATCTCTCCACATGCTCTGTTCTGAGAGATAAGTGTGTCTGAAAGCCGTTTTTCACATAGCTTGCTGGGATCACAAAACTTCTTTTCAGTTGCAAACTACACTCCATACATATATATGGGGAGTTACTATCTCCAAATTGGTTTTACACTGAAAACTGCAGTAACTTCAAACTGGCACTAGGAAACAGACTGAGAAAACAGAGTAATAGTTTCTCCGGCAAACCGTTCCCTTTGTGCTAGATGAACGAACGTCTCTCCACATGCTCAGTTCTGAGAGATTATTGTGTGTGAAAGCCGTTCTTCACATAGCTTGCTGGGATCACAAAATTTCTTTTCAGTTGCAAACTAAATACCATACATATATATGGGGAGCTAAAAGCTCCAAATCGGTTTTACAGTGAAAACAGCAGGAACATCAAACATGCACTAATAACAGTCTGAGAATCCAGAGTAAAACTTACTACTGCAAACCTTACCCTTTGTGCTAGATGAATGAACGCCTCTCAACATGCTCAGGTCTAGAGATAAGTATGTGTGAAGGCCACCCTTCACATAACTTGTTGGGAACACAAAGTTCTTTTCAGTTTCTAACTACACTCCATATATTTATATGGGGAGTTAATAGCTCCAAATCGTGTTTATACTGAAAACTGGAGGAATTCTAAACGTTACCAGGAAACAGACTGAGAAACCAGAGTAAACTTCATCCTGCAAACCTTTCACTTTGTGCTAGGTGAACGAACGTCTCTCCACATGCTCAGTTCTGAGAGATAAGTGTGTGTGAAAGCCGTCCTTCACCTAGCTAGTTGGGAACACAAAACTTCCTTTCACATGCAAACTACACTCCATACATTTTTACGGGTATGTACTAGCCCCAAATTGGTTTTAAAGTGAAAAATGTAGGATCATCAAACCAGTACTAGGTAACAGACTGAGAATCAAGTGTAAATATTTCTCCTGCACCATTTACCTTTGTGCTAGATGAATGAAGGTCTCTCCACATGCTCTGTTCTAGAGAAATGTGTGTGTGAAACCGAACTTCTCCTTGCATGTTAGGGATACAAATTTTCATTTCAGTTGCAATCTACACTCCATACATATATAAGGGGATGTAATAGCTCCAACTCGGGTTTACAGTGGAAACTGCAAAAACATCAACTTGGCACTAGGAAAGAGACTGAGAAACCAGACTTAATGTTTCTCTTGCAACCCGTTCCATTTGTGATAGATGAACGAAAGTATCTCCACATGCTCAGTTCTGAAAGATAAGTGTGTGTGAAAGCCGTCCTTCCCCTAGCATGTTGGAAACACAAAGTTTCTTTTCAGTAGCAAACTACATTCCATACATATATATGGGGATGTACTAGCTCCAAATCTGTTCTACAGTGAAAACTGTAGGAACATCTTCCCGACACTAGGAAACAGACTTAGTAACCAGAGTAAATTTTCTCCTGCAAACAGTTCACATTGTGCTAGATGAAAGAATGTCTCTCCACATGCTCAGTTCTGAGAGATAATTGTGTGTGAAAGCCGTCCTTCACATAGCTTGTTGGGAACACAAGGTTACTTTTCAGCTGCAAACTAAAATCCATACATGTATACGGGGATGTACTAGTTCCAACTCGGTTTTAAAATGAAAACTGTAGGATATTCAAACAGGTACTAGGAAAAAGACTGAGAAACCAGAGTAAAAGTGTCTCCTGAATCATATTCCTTTTGTGCTAGATGAACTAATATCTCTCCACATGCTCTGTTCTGAGAGATAAGTGTGTCTGAAAGCCGTCTTTCACATAGCTTGCTGGGATCACAAAACTTCTTTTCAGTTGCAAACTACACTCCATACATATATATGGGGAGTTTCTACCTCCAGCTCGGTTTTACAGTGAAAACTACAGGAACATCATATCGGCACTAGCAAATAGTCTAAGAAACCAGACAATATGTTTCTCTTGCAAACCGTTTACATTATGCTAGATGAACGAACGTCTCTCCATATGCTCAGTTCTGAGAGATAAGTGTGTGTTAAAGCCGTCTTTCAACTAGCTTGTTGGGAACACAAAAATTCTTTTCAGTTTCAAACTACACTCCATACATATATACGGGGAGGGACAAGCTCCAACACCATTTTACAGTGAAAACTGCAAGAAATTCAAACCGGAACAAGGAAACAGACTGAGAAATCATTGTAATAGTTTCTCCCGCTACCCGATCCATTTGTGCTAGATGAACGAACGTCTCTCCACATGCTCAGTTCTGAGAGACATTTGTGTGTGAAAGCCGTCCTTCACAAAGCTTGTTGGGAACACATAGTTTCTTTTCAGTTGCAAACTACAATCCATATATATATACGGGGATGTACTAGCTCCAAATCGGGTTTAAAGTGAAAACTGCAGGATTATCAAACCGACACTAGGAAACAGACTGAGAAACCAGACTAAAAGTTTCTCCTGCAAACCGTTCCCTCTGTGCTACATGAATGAACGTCACGCCACATGGTCAATTTTGAGAGAGAAGTGTGTGTGAAAGTCATTCTTCATATAATTTGTTGGGAACACAAAATTACTTTTCAGTGGCAAACTACAATCCATGCAAATATATGGGGATGTACTAGCTCCAAATCTGTTCTACAGTGAAAACTGGAGGAACTTCTTACCGACACTAGGAAACAGACTGAGAAACCAGAGTAAATTTTCCCCTGCAAACCGTTCACATTGTGCTAGATGAACGAACGTCTCTCCACATGCGCAGTTCTGAGAGAAATATGTTTGTGGAAGCCGTACTTTACAAAGCTTGTTGGGAACACAAAGTTTGTTTTTAATTGTAAACTACACTCCATACATATATATGGGGAGGTACTAGCTAGAAATCGGTTTTACAGTGAAAAGTAGTGGAACTTCTAACCGACAATAGGAAACAGACTGAGAAACCAGAGGAAATTTTCTCCTGCAATCCGTTCACTTTGTGCTAGATGAACGAAAGTCTCTCCACATGCTCCGTTCTGAGAGATAAGTGTGTGTGAAAGCCGTCCTTCACCTATTTTGTTGGGAACACAAAAGTACTTTTCAGTTGCAAACTACATTCCATAAATATATATGGGGTTGTACTAACTCCAAATCTGTTTTAAAGTGAAAACTGAAGTATCTTCAAACCGGCACTAGGAAACATACTGAGAAACCAGACTAAAACTTTCTAATGAAAATCGTTCCTTTGTGCTACATGTACGAACTTCTCTCCACATGCTCAATACTGAGAGATAAGTGTGTGTGAATGCCGTCCTTCACATAGCTTGTTGGAAATGAAAAAAGTCTTTTCAGTTGCTAACTACTCTCCATACATATATAATGGGAGTTACTAGCTCCAAATCGGTTTTACACTGAAAAATGCAGTAAATTCCAACCGGCACTAGGAAACAGACTGAGAAAACAGAGTAATAGTTTCTCCTGCAAACCGTTCCCCTTGTGCTAGATGAACGAACGTCTCTCCACATGCTCAGTTCTGAGAGATTATTGTGTGTGAAAGGCGTCCTACACATAGCTTGCAGGGATCACAAAATTTCTTTTCAGTTGCAAACTAAATTCCATACATATATATGGGGAGGTAAAAGCTCCAAATCGGTTTTACAGTGAAAACTGCAGGTACATCAAACATGCACTAATAACAGTCTGAGAATCCAGAGTAAAACTTACTACTGCAAACCTTACCCTTTGTGCAAGATGAATGAACGTCTCTCCACAGGCTCAGGTCTGGAGATAAGTGTGTGTGAAGCTGAACTTCACATAGCTTGTTAGGAATACAAATTTTCTTTTCAGTTGCAAACAACACTCCATACATATATATGGGGAAGTACTAACTCCAGCTCGGATTTACAGTGAAAACTACAGGAACATCAACTCGGCAGTAGGAAATAGACAGAGAAATCAGACAATATGTTTCACTTGCAACCCGTTCCATTTGTGGTAGATGAAGGAACATCTCTCCATATGCTCAGTTCGGAGAGATAAGTGTGTGTTAAAGCCGTTTTTCAACTATCTTGTTCGGAACACAAAAATTCTTTCCAGTTTCAAACAACACTCCATACATACATACGGGGAGTTAGATGCTCCAACATCATTTTACAGTGAAAACTGCAAGAAATTCAAACCGGAAATAGGAAACAGACTGAGAACCAAGAATAAACGTTGCTCCTGCAAACCATTCCCTTTGTGCTAGATGAACGAACGTCTCTCCACATGCTCAGTTCTGAGAGATAAGTGTGTGTGAATGCCGCCCTTCACCTAACTTTTTGGGAACACAAAGTTTCTGTTCAGTTTCTAACTACACTCCATATATTTATATGGGGATTTACTAGATCCAAATAGGGTTTATAGTGAAAACTGGAGGAAATTCTAACCGTTACCAGGAAACAGACTGAGAAACCAGAGTAAATTTTTCCTGCCAATCTTTCACTTTGTGCTAGATGAACGAACGTCTCTCCACATGCTCAGATCTGAGAGATAAGTGTGTGTGAAAGGCGTTCTTCACCTAGCTTGTTGGGAACACAAAACTTCCTTTCACTTGCAAACTACACTCCATACATATATGCGGGGATGTACTAGCTCCAAATCGGTTTTAAAGTGAAAACTGTAGGATCATCAAACCGGTACTAGGAAACAGACTGAGAATCCAGAGTAAATGTTTCTCCTGCACCATTTACATTTGTGCTAGATGAATGAACGTCTCTCCACATGCTCTGTTCAAGAGATAAATGTGTGTGAATCCGAACTTCACATTGCATGTTAGGAATACAAATTTTCATTTCAGTTGCATTCTACACTCCATACATATATATGGGGATGTAATAGCTCCAACTCGGGTTTACAGTGGAAACTGCAAAAACATCAACTTGGCACTAGGAAAGAGACTGAGAAACCAGACTAAATGTTTCTCTTGCAACCCGTTCCATTTGTGATAGATGAACGAACGTATCTCCACATGCTCAGTTCTGAAAGATAAGTGTGTGTGAAAGCCGTCCTTCCCCTAGCATGTTGGAAACACAAAGTTTCTTTTCAGTAGCAAACTACATTCCATACATATATATGGGGATGTACTAGCTCCAAATCTGTTCTACAGTGAAAACTAGTGGAACTTCTAACCGACAATAGGAAACAGACTGAGAAACCAGAGTAAACTTTCTCCTGCAAACCGTTCCCTCTGTGCTACATGAATGAACGTCACGCCACATGCTCAATTTTGAGAGATAAGTGTGTGTGAAAGCCATTCTTCACATAACTTGCTGGGAACACAAAATTTCTTTTCAGTGGCAAACTACAATCCATAAAAGTATATGGGGATGTACTAGCTCCAAATCTGTTCTACAGTGAAAACTGGAGGAACTTCTTACCGACACTAGGAAACAGACTGAGAAACCAGAGTAAATTTTCTCCTGCAAACCGTTCACTTTGTGCTAGATGAACGAACGTCTCTCTACATGCGCAGTTCTGAGAGAAATATTTTTGTGGAAGCCGTACTTTACAAAGCTTGTTGGGAACACAAAGTTTGTTTTTAATTGTAAACTACACTCCATACATATATATGGGGAGGTACTAGCTAGAAATCGGTTTTACAGTGAAAAGTAGTGGAACTTCTAACCAACAGTAGGAAACAGACTGAGAAACCAGAGTAAACTTTTTCCTGCAATCCGTTCACTTTGTGCTAGATGAACGAACGCCTCTCCACATGCTCCGTTCTGAGAGATAAGTGTGTGTGAAAGCCGTCCTTCACCTAGTTTGTTGGGAACACAAAGATACTTTTCAGTTGCAAACTACACTCCATAAATATATACGGGGTTGTACTAACTCCAAATCTGTTTTAAAGTGAAAACTGAAGTATCTTCAAACCGGCACTAGGAAACATACTGAGAAACCAGACTAAAACTTTCTAATGCAAATCGTTCCCTTTGTGCTACATGTACGAACTTCTCTCCACATGCTCAATTCTGAGAGATAAGTGTGTGTGAATGCCGTCCTTCACATAGCTTGTTGGAAACGAAAAAACTCTTTTCAGTTGCAAACTACTCTCCATACATATATATTGGGAGTTACTAGCTCCAAATCGGTTTTACACTGAAAAATGCAGTAAATTCCAACCGGCACTAGGAAACAGACTGAGAAAACAGAGTAATAGTTTCTCCTGCAAACCGTTCCCCTTGTGCTAGATGAACGAACGTCTCTCCACATGCTCAGTTCTGAGAGACATGTGTGTGTGAAAGCCGTCCTTCACCAAGCTTGTTGGGAACACATAGTTTCTTTTCAGTTGCAAACTACACTCCATACATATATATGGGGATGTACTAGCTCCAACACGGGTTTAAAGTGAAAACTGCAGGATCTTCAAACTGACACTAGGAAACAGACTGAGAAACCAGACTAAAAGTTTCTCCTGCAAACCGTTCCCTCTGTGCTACATGAACGAAAGTCTCGCCACATGCTCAGTTCTGAGAGATATGTGTGTATGAAAGCTGTCCTTCAACTAGTTTGTTGGAAACACAAAGTTTCTTTTCAGTAGCAAACTACACTCCATTCAAATATATGGGGATGTACTAGCTCCAAATCTGTTCTACAGTGAAAACTGTAGGAACTTCTTACCGACACTAGGAAACAGACTTAGAAACCAGAGTAAACTTTCTCCTGCATAAAGTTCACATTGTGCTAGATGAAAGAATGTCTCTCCATATGCTCAGTTCTGAGAGATAATTGTGTGTGAAAGCCGTCCTTCACATAGCTTGTTGGGAACACAAAGAAAATTTTCAGTTGCAAACTAAAATCCATACTTATATACTGGAATATACTAGTTCCAACTCGGTTTTAAAATGAAAACTGTAGGATATTCAAACCGGTACTAGGAAGAAGACTGAGAAAGCAGAGTTATAGTGCCCCCTGTAACATATTCCTTTTGTGCTAGATGAACGAATATCTCTCCACATGCTCAGGTCTGAGAGATATATGTGTGTGAAAGCCGTCCTTCACCTAGCTTGTTGGGAACACAAAGTTTCTTTTCAGTTGCAAACTAAACTCCATACATATATATGGGGTGGTAAAAGCTCCAAATCCGTTTTACAGTGAAAACTGCATGTACATCAAACATGCACTAATAACAGTCTGAGAATCCAGAGTAAAACTTACTACTGCAAACCTTACCCTTTGTGCAAGATGAATGAACGTCTCTCCACATGCTCAGTTCTGAGAGATTATTGTGTGTGAAAGCCGTCCTACACATAGCTTGCAGGGATCACAAAATTTCTTTTCAGTTGCAAACTAAATTCCATACATATATATGGGGAGGTAAAAGCTCCAAATCGGTTTTACAGTGAAAACTGCAGGTACATCAAACATGCACTAATAACTGTCTGAGAATCCAGAGTAAAACTTACTACTGCAAACCTTACCCTTTGTGCAAGATGAATGAACATCTCTCCACAGGCTCAGGTCTGGAGATAAGTGTGTGTGAAGCTGAACTTCACATAGCTTGTTAGGAATACAAATTTTCTTTTCAGTTGCAAACAACACTCCATAAATATATATGGGGAGGTACTAACTCCAGCTCGGATTTACAGTGAAAACTACATGAACATCAACTCGGCAGTAGGAAAGAGACAGAGAAATCAGACTATATGTTTCTCTTGCAACCCGTTCCATTTGTGCAAGATGAACGAACGTCTCTCCATTTGCTCAGTTCTGAGAGATAAGTGTGTGTTAAAGCCGTTTTTCAACTATCTTGTTGGGAACACAAAAATTCTTTTCAGTTTCAAACTACACTCCATACATATATACGGGGAGTTAGAAGCTCCAACACCATTTTACAGTGAAAACTGCAAGAAATTCAAACCGGAAATAGGAAACAGACTGAGAACCAAGAATAAACGTTGCTCCTGCAAACCATTCCCTTTGTGCTAGATGAACGAACGTCTCTCCACATGCTCAGTTCTGAGAGATAATTGTGTGTGAATGCCGCACTTCACCTAACTTTTTGGGAACACAAAGTTTCTTTTCAGTTTTTAACTACACTCCATATATTTATATGGGGATTTCTAGATCCAAATAGGGTTTATAGTGAAAACTGGAGGAAATTCTAACCGTTACCAGGAAACAGACTGAGAAACCAGAGTAAATTTTTCCTGCCAACCTTTCACTTTGTGGTAGATGAACGAACGTCTCTCCACATGCTCAGATCTGAGAGATAATTGTGTGTGAAAGGCGTTCTTCACCTAGCTTGTTGGGAACACAAAACTTCCTTTCACTTGCAAACTACACTCCATACATATATGCGGGGATGTACTAGCTCCAAATCGGTTTTAAAGTGAAAACTGTAGGATCATCAAACAGGTACTAGGAAACAGACTGAGAATCCAGAGTAAATGTTTCTCCTGCACCATTTACCTTTGTGCTAGATGAATGAAAGTCTCTCCACATGCTCTGTTCAAGAGATAAGTGTGTGTGAAGCCGAACTTCACATTGCATGATAGGAATACAAATTTTTATTTCAGTTGCATTCTACACTCCATACATATATATGGGGATGTAATAGCTCCAACTCGGGTTTACAGTGGAAACTGCAAAAACATCAACTTGGCTACTAGGAAAGAGACTGAGAAACCAGACTAAATGTTTCTCTTGCAACACGTTCCATTTGTGATATATGAACGAACGTATCTCCACATGCTCAGTTCTGAAAGATAAGTGTGTGTGAAAGCCGTCCTTCCCCTAGCATGTTGGAAACACAAAGTTTCTTTTCAGTAGCAAACTACATTCCATACATATATATGGGGATGTACTAGCTCCAAATCTCTTCTACAGTGAAAACTGTAGGAACATCTTACCGACACTAGGAAACAGACTTAGAAACCAGAGTAAACCTTCTCCTGCAAACAGTTCACATTGTGCTAGATGAAAGAATGTCTCTCCACATGCTCAGTTCTGAGAGATAATTGTGTGTGAAAACCGTCCTTCACATAGCTTGTTGGGAACACAAGGTTACTTTTCAGCTGCAAACTAAAATCCATACATGTATACGGGGATGTACTAGTTCCAACTCGGTTTTAAAATGAAAACTGTAGGATATTCAAACAGGTACTAGGAAAAAGACTGAGAAACCAGAGTAAAAGTGTCTCCTGAATCATATTCCTTTTGTGCTAGATGAACGAATATCTCTTCACATGCTCTGTTCTGAGAGATAAGTGTGTCTGAAAGCCGTCTTTCACATAGCTTGCTGGGATCACAAAATTTCTTTTCAGTTGCAAACTACACTCCATACATATATAAGGGGAGTTTCTACCTCCAGCTCGGTTTTACAGTGAAAACTACAGGAACATCATATCGGCACTAGCAAATAGTCTAAGAAACCAAACTATATGTTTCACTTGCAACGTGTTTACTTTATGCCTAGATGAACGAACGTCTCTCCATATGCACAGTTCTGAGAGGTAAGTGTGTGTTAAAGCCGTCTTTCAACTAGCTTGTTGGGAACACAAAAATTCTTTTCAGTTTCAAACTAAACTCCATACATATATACGGGGAGGGACAAGCTCCAACAACATTTTACAGTGAAAACTGCAAGAAATTCAAACCGGAACAAGGAAACAGACTGAGAAATCATTGTAATAGTTTCTCCTGCTACCCGATCCATTTGTGCTAGATGAATGAACGTCTCTCCACATGCTCAGTTCTGAGAGACATGTGTGTGTGAAAGCCGTCCTTCACCAAGCTTGTTGGGAACACATAGTTTCTTTTCAGTTGCAAACTACAATCCATACATATATACGGGGATGTACTAGCTCCAAATCTGGTTTAAAGTGAAAACTGCAGGATTATCAAACCGACACTTGTATACACACTGAGATACCAGATTAAAAGTTTCTCCTGCAAACCGTTCCCACTGTGCTACATGAATGAACGTCTCTCTACATGCGCAGTTCTGAGAGAAATATGTTTGTGGAAGCCGTAGTTTACAAAGCTTGTTGGGAACACAAAGTTTGTTTTTATTTGTAAACTACACTCCATACATATATATGGGGAGGTACTAGCTAGAAATCAGTTTTAAAGTGAAAAGTAGTGGAACTTCTAACCAACAATAGGAAACAGACTGAGAAACCAGAGTAAACTTTCTCCTGCAATCCGTTCACTTTGTGCTAGGTGAACGAACGTCTCTCCACAAGCTCCGTTCTGAGAGATAAGTGTGTGTGAAAGCCGTCTTTCACCTATTTTGTTGGGAACACAAAGATACTTTTCAGTTGCAAACTACACTCCATAAATATATACGGGGTTGTACTAGCTCCAAATCTGTTTTAAAGTGAAAACTGAAGTATCTTCAAACCGGCACTAGGAAACATACTGAGAAACCAGACTAAAACTTTCTAATGCAAATCGTTCCCTTTGTGCTACATGTACGAACTTCTCTCCACATGCTCAATTCTGAGAGATAAGTGTGTGTGAATGCCGTCCTTCACATAGCTTGTTGGAAACGAAAAAACTATTTTCAGTTGCAAACTACTCTCCATACATATATATTGGGAGTTACTAGCTCCAAATCGGTTTTACACTGAAAAATGCAGTAAATTCAAACCGGCACTAGGAAATAGACTGAGAAAACAGAGTAATAGTTTCTCCTGCAATCCGTTCCCCTTCTGCTAGATGAAAGATACGTCTCTCCACATGCTCAGTTCTGAGAGACATGTGTGTGTGAAAGACGTCCTTCACCAAGCTTGTTGGGAACACATAGTTTCTTTTCAGTTGCAAACTACACTCCATACATATATATGGGGATGTACTAGCTCCAACACGGGTTTAAAGTGAAAACTGCAGGATCTTCAAACTGACACTAGGAAACAGACTGAGAAACCAGACTAAAAGTTTCTCCTGCAAACCGTTCCCTCTGTGCTACATGAACGAAAGTCTCGCCACATGCTCAGTTCTGAGAGATATGTGTGTATGAAAGCCGTCCTTCAACTAGTTTGTTGGAAACACAAAGTTTCTTTTCAGTAGCAAACTACACTCCATTCAAATATATGGGGATGTACTAGCTCCAAATCTGTTCTACAGTGAAAACTGTAGGAACTTCTTACCGACACTAGGAAACAGACTTAGAAACCAGAGTAAACTTTCTCCTGCAAACAGTTCACATTGTGCTAGATGAAAGAATGTCTCTCCATATGCACAGTTCTGAGAGATAATTGTGTGTGAAAGCCTTCCTTCAAATAGCTTGTTGGGAACACAAAGAAAATTTTCAGTTGCAAACTAAAATCCATACTTATATACGGGAATATACTAGTTCCAACTCGGTTTTAAAATGAAAACTGTAGGATATTCAAACCGGTACTAGGAAGAAGACTGAGAAACCAGAGTTATAGTGCCTCCTGTAACATATTCCTTTTGTGCTAGATGAACGAATATCTCTCCACATGCTCAGGTCTGAGAGATATATGTGTGTGAAAGCCGTCCTTCACCTAGCTTGTTGGGAACACAAAGTTTCTTTTCAGTTGCAAACTAAACTCCATACATATATATGGGGAGGTAAAAGCTCCAAATCCGTTTTACAGTGAAAACTGAATGTACATCAAACATGCACTAATAACAGTCTGAGAATTCAGAGTAAAACTTACTACTGCAAAACTTACCCTTTGTGCAAGATGAATGAACGTCTCTCCACATGCTCAGTTCTGAGAGATTATTGTGTGTGAAAGCCGTCCTACACATAGCTTGCAGGGATCACATAATTTCTTTTCAGTTGCAAACTAAATTCCATACATATATATGGGGAGGTAAAAGCTCCAAATCGGTTTTACAGTGAAAACTGCAGGTACATCAAACATGCACTAATAACAGTCTGAGTATCCAGAGTAAAACTTACTACTGCAAACCTTACCCTTTGTGCAAGATGAATGAACGTCTCTCCACAGGCTCAGGTATGGAGATAAGTGTGTGTGAAGCTGAACTTCACATAGCTTGTTAGGAATACAAATTTTCTTTTCAGTTGCAAACAACACTCCATACATATATATGGGGAGGTACTAACTGCAGCTCGGATTTACAGTGAAAACTACAGGAACATCAACTCGGCAGTAGGAAAGAGACAGAGAAATCAGACTATATGTTTCTCTTGCAACTCTTTCCATTTGTGCTAGATGAACGAACGTCTCTCCATTTGCTCAGTTCTGAGAGATAAGTGTATGTTAAAGCCGTTTTTCAACTATCTTGTTGGGAACACAAAAATTCTTTTCAGTTTCAAACTACACTCCATACATATATACGGGGAGTTAGAAGCTCCAACAACATTTTACAGTGAAAACTGCAAGAAATTCAAACCGGAAATAGGAAACAGACTGAGAACCAAGAATAAACGTTGCTCCTGCAAACCATTCCTTTTGTGCTAGATGAACGAACGTCTCTCCACATGCTCAGTTCTGAGAGATAAGTGTGTGTGAATGCCGCCCTTCACCTAACTTTTTGGGAACACAAAGTTTCTTTTCAGTTTCTAACTACACTCCATATATTTATATGGGGATTTACTAGATCCAAATAGGGTTTATAGTGAAAACTGGAGGAAATTCTAACCGTTACCAGGAAACAGACTGAGAAACCAGAGTAAATTTTTCCTGCCAACCTTTCACTTTGTGCTAGATGAACGAACGTCTCTCCACATGCTCAGATCTGAGAGATAAGTGTGTGTGAAAGGCGTCCTCCACCTAGCTTGATGGGAACACAAAACTTCCTTTCACTTGCAAACTACACTCCATACATATATGCGGGGATGTACTAGCTCCAAATCGGTTTTAAATTGAAAACTGTAGGATCATCAAACCGGTACTAGGAAACAGACTGAGAATCCAGAGTAAATGTTTCTCCTGCACCATTTACCTTTGTGCTAGATGAATGAAATTCTCTCCACATGCTCTGTTCAAGAGATAAGTGTGTGTGAAGCCGAACTTCAAATTGCATGTTGGGAATACAAATTTTCATTTCAGTTGCATTCTACACTCCATACATATATATGGGGATGTAATATCTCCAACTCGGGTTTAAAGTGGAAACTGCAAAAACATCAACTTGGCACTAGGAAAGAGACTGAGAAACCAGACTAAATGTTTCTCTTGCAACCCGTTCCATTTGTGATAGATGAACGAACGTATCTCCACATGCTCAGTTCTGAAAAATAAGTGTGTGTGAAAGCCGTCCTTCCCCTAGCATGTTGGAAACACAAAGTTTCTTTTCAGTAGCAAACAACATTCCATACATATATATGGGGATGTACTAGCCCAAATCTGTTCTAAAGTGAAAACTAGTGGAACTTCTAACCGACACTAGGAAACAGACTGAGAAACCAGTGTAAACTTTCTCCTGCAAACCGTTCACTTTGTGCTAGATGAACGAACGTCTCTCCACATGCTCCGTTCTGAGAGATAAGTGTGTGTGAAAGCCGTCCTTCACCTAGTTTGTTGGGAACACAAAGATACTTTTCAGTTGCAAAATACACTCCATAAATATATACGGGGTTGTACTGGCTCCAAAACTGTTTTAAAGTGAAAACTGAAGTATCTTCAAACAGGCACTAGGAAACATACTGAGAAACCAGACTAAAACTTTCTAATGCAAATCGTTCCCTTTGTGCTAAATGTACGAACTTCTCTCCACATGCTCAATTCTGAGAGATAAGTGTGTGTGAATGCTGTCTTTAACATAGCTTGTTGGAAACGAAAAAACTCTTTTCAGTTGCAAACTACTCTCCATACATATATATTGGGAGTTACTAGTTCCAAATCGGTTTTACACTGAAAAATGCAGTAAATTCAAACCAGCACTAGGAAACAGTCTGAGAAAACAGGGTAATAGTTTCTCCTGCAGACCGTTCCCCTTGTGCTAGATGAACGAAAGTCTCTCCACATGCTCAGTTCTGAGAGATATTGTGTGTGAAAGGCGTCCTACACATAGCTTGCAGGGATCACAAAATTCTTTTCAGTTGCAAACTAAATTCCATACATATATATGGGGAGTTTAAAGCTCCAAATCTGTTTTACAGTGAAAACTGCATGTACATCAAACATGCACTAATAACAGTCTGAGAATCCAGAGTAAAACTAACTACTGCAAACCTTACCCTGTGTGCAAGATGAATGAACGTCTCTCCACATGCTCAGTTCTGAGAGATTATTGTGAGTGAAAGCCGTCCTACACATAGCTTGCAGGGATCACAAAATTCCTTTTCATTTGCAAACTAAATTCCATACATATATATGGGGAGGTAAAAGCTCCAAATCGGTTTTACAGTGAAAACTGCAGGTACATCAAACATGCACTAATAACAGTCTGAGAATCCAGAGTAAAACTTACTACTGCAAACCTTACCCTTTGTGCAAGATGAATGAACGTCTCTCCACAGGCTCAGGTCTGGAGATAAGTGTGTGTGAAGCTGAACTTCACATAGCTTGTTAGGAATACAAATTTTCTTTTCAGTTGCAAACAACACTCCATACATATATATGGGGAGGTACTAACTCCAGCTCGGATTTACAGTGAAAACTACAGGAACATCAACTCGGCAGTAGGAAAGAGACAGAGAAATCAGACTATATGTTTCTCTTGCAACCCGTTCCATTTGTGCTAGATGAACGAACGTCTCTCCATTTGCTCAGTTCTGAGAGATAAGTGTGTGTTAAAGCCGTTTTTCAACTATTTTGTTGGGAACACAAAAATTCTTTTCAGTTTCAAACTACACTCCATACATATATACGGGGAGTTAGAAGCTCCAACAACATTTTACAGTGAAAACTGCAAGAAATTCAAACCGGAACAAGGAAACAGACTGAGAAATCATTGTAATAGTTTCTCCTGCTACCCGCTCCATTTGTGCTAGATGAACGAACGTCTCTCCACATGCTCAGTTCTGAGAGACATGTGTGTGTGAAAGCCTTCCTTCACCAAGCTTGTTGGGAACACATAGTTTCTTTTCAGTTGCAAACTACAATCCATACATATATACGGGGATGTAGTAGCTCCAACTCGGGTTTAAAGTGAAAACTGCAGGATCTTCAAACTGACACTAGGAAACAGACTGAGAAACCAGACTAAAAGTTTCTCCTGCAAACCGTTCCCTCTGTGCTACATGAACGAAAGTCTTGCCACATGCTCAGTTCTGAGAGATATGTGTGTATGAAAGCCGTCCTTCAACTAGTTTGTTGGAAACACAAAGTTTCTTTTCAGTAGCAAACTACACTCCATTCAAATATATGGGGATGTACTAGCTCCAAATCTGTTCTACAGTGAAAACTGTAGGAACTTCTTACCGACACTAGGAAACAGACTTAGAAACCAGAGTAAACTTTCTCCTGCAAACAGTTCACATTGTGCTAGATGAAAGAATGTCTCTCCATATGCACAGTTCTGAGAGATAATTGTGTGTGAAAGCCTTCCTTCAAATAGCTTGTTGGGAACACAAAGAAAATTTTCAGTTGCAAACTAAAATCCATACTTATATACGGGAATATACTAGTTCCAACTCGGTTTTAAAATGAAAACTGTAGGATATTCAAACCGGTACTAGGAAGAAGACTGAGAAACCAGAGTTATAGTGCCTCCTGTAACATATTCCTTTTGTGCTAGATGAACGAATATCTCTCCACATGCTCAGGTCTGAGAGATATATGTGTGTGAAAGCCGTCCTTCACCTAGCTTGTTGGGAACACAAAGTTTCTTTTCAGTTGCAAACTAAACTCCATACATATATATGGGGAGGTAAAAGCTCCAAATCCGTTTTACAGTGAAAACTGAATGTACATCAAACATGCACTAATAACAGTCTGAGAATTCAGAGTAAAACTTACTACTGCAAAACTTACCCTTTGTGCAAGATGAATGAACGTCTCTCCACATGCTCAGTTCTGAGAGATTATTGTGTGTGAAAGCCGTCCTACACATAGCTTGCAGGGATCACATAATTTCTTTTCAGTTGCAAACTAAATTCCATACATATATATGGGGAGGTAAAAGCTCCAAATCGGTTTTACAGTGAAAACTGCAGGTACATCAAACATGCACTAATAACAGTCTGAGTATCCAGAGTAAAACTTACTACTGCAAACCTTACCCTTTGTGCAAGATGAATGAACGTCTCTCCACAGGCTCAGGTATGGAGATAAGTGTGTGTGAAGCTGAACTTCACATAGCTTGTTAGGAATACAAATTTTCTTTTCAGTTGCAAACAACACTCCATACATATATATGGGGAGGTACTAACTGCAGCTCGGATTTACAGTGAAAACTACAGGAACATCAACTCGGCAGTAGGAAAGAGACAGAGAAATCAGACTATATGTTTCTCTTGCAACTCTTTCCATTTGTGCTAGATGAACGAACGTCTCTCCATTTGCTCAGTTCTGAGAGATAAGTGTATGTTAAAGCCGTTTTTCAACTATCTTGTTGGGAACACAAAAATTCTTTTCAGTTTCAAACTACACTCCATACATATATACGGGGAGTTAGAAGCTCCAACAACATTTTACAGTGAAAACTGCAAGAAATTCAAACCGGAAATAGGAAACAGACTGAGAACCAAGAATAAACGTTGCTCCTGCAAACCATTCCTTTTGTGCTAGATGAACGAACGTCTCTCCACATGCTCAGTTCTGAGAGATAAGTGTGTGTGAATGCCGCCCTTCACCTAACTTTTTGGGAACACAAAGTTTCTTTTCAGTTTCTAACTACACTCCATATATTTATATGGGGATTTACTAGATCCAAATAGGGTTTATAGTGAAAACTGGAGGAAATTCTAACCGTTACCAGGAAACAGACTGAGAAACCAGAGTAAATTTTTCCTGCCAACCTTTCACTTTGTGCTAGATGAACGAACGTCTCTCCACATGCTCAGATCTGAGAGATAAGTGTGTGTGAAAGGCGTCCTCCACCTAGCTTGATGGGAACACAAAACTTCCTTTCACTTGCAAACTACACTCCATACATATATGCGGGGATGTACTAGCTCCAAATCGGTTTTAAATTGAAAACTGTAGGATCATCAAACCGGTACTAGGAAACAGACTGAGAATCCAGAGTAAATGTTTCTCCTGCACCATTTACCTTTGTGCTAGATGAATGAAAGTCTCTCCACATGCTCTGTTCAAGAGATAAGTGTGTGTGAAGCCGAACTTCAAATTGCATGTTGGGAATACAAATTTTCATTTCAGTTGCATTCTACACTCCATACATATATATGGGGATGTAATATCTCCAACTCGGGTTTAAAGTGGAAACTGCAAAAACATCAACTTGGCACTAGGAAAGAGACTGAGAAACCAGACTAAATGTTTCTCTTGCAACCCGTTCCATTTGTGATAGATGAACGAACGTATCTCCACATGCTCAGTTCTGAAAAATAAGTGTGTGTGAAAGCCGTCCTTCCCCTAGCATGTTGGAAACACAAAGTTTCTTTTCAGTAGCAAACAACATTCCATACATATATATGGGGATGTACTAGCCCAAATCTGTTCTAAAGTGAAAACTAGTGGAACTTCTAACCGACACTAGGAAACAGACTGAGAAACCAGTGTAAACTTTCTCCTGCAAACCGTTCACTTTGTGCTAGATGAACGAACGTCTCTCCACATGCTCCGTTCTGAGAGATAAGTGTGTGTGAAAGCCGTCCTTCACCTAGTTTGTTGGGAACACAAAGATACTTTTCAGTTGCAAAATACACTCCATAAATATATACGGGGTTGTACTGGCTCCAAAACTGTTTTAAAGTGAAAACTGAAGTATCTTCAAACAGGCACTAGGAAACATACTGAGAAACCAGACTAAAACTTTCTAATGCAAATCGTTCCCTTTGTGCTAAATGTACGAACTTCTCTCCACATGCTCAATTCTGAGAGATAAGTGTGTGTGAATGCTGTCTTTAACATAGCTTGTTGGAAACGAAAAAACTCTTTTCAGTTGCAAACTACTCTCCATACATATATATTGGGAGTTACTAGTTCCAAATCGGTTTTACACTGAAAAATGCAGTAAATTCAAACCAGCACTAGGAAACAGTCTGAGAAAACAGGGTAATAGTTTCTCCTGCAGACCGTTCCCCTTGTGCTAGATGAACGAAAGTCTCTCCACATGCTCAGTTCTGAGAGATTATTGTGTGTGAAAGGCGTCCTACACATAGCTTGCAGGGATCACAAAATTTCTTTTCAGTTGCAAACTAAATTCCATACATATATATGGGGAGTTTAAAGCTCCAAATCTGTTTTACAGTGAAAACTGCATGTACATCAAACATGCACTAATAACAGTCTGAGAATCCAGAGTAAAACTAACTACTGCAAACCTTACCCTGTGTGCAAGATGAATGAACGTCTCTCCACATGCTCAGTTCTGAGAGATTATTGTGAGTGAAAGCCGTCCTACACATAGCTTGCAGGGATCACAAAATTCCTTTTCATTTGCAAACTAAATTCCATACATATATATGGGGAGGTAAAAGCTCCAAATCGGTTTTACAGTGAAAACTGCAGGTACATCAAACATGCACTAATAACAGTCTGAGAATCCAGAGTAAAACTTACTACTGCAAACCTTACCCTTTGTGCAAGATGAATGAACGTCTCTCCACAGGCTCAGGTCTGGAGATAAGTGTGTGTGAAGCTGAACTTCACATAGCTTGTTAGGAATACAAATTTTCTTTTCAGTTGCAAACAACACTCCATACATATATATGGGGAGGTACTAACTCCAGCTCGGATTTACAGTGAAAACTACAGGAACATCAACTCGGCAGTAGGAAAGAGACAGAGAAATCAGACTATATGTTTCTCTTGCAACCCGTTCCATTTGTGCTAGATGAACGAACGTCTCTCCATTTGCTCAGTTCTGAGAGATAAGTGTGTGTTAAAGCCGTTTTTCAACTATTTTGTTGGGAACACAAAAATTCTTTTCAGTTTCAAACTACACTCCATACATATATACGGGGAGTTAGAAGCTCCAACAACATTTTACAGTGAAAACTGCAAGAAATTCAAACCGGAACAAGGAAACAGACTGAGAAATCATTGTAATAGTTTCTCCTGCTACCCGCTCCATTTGTGCTAGATGAACGAACGTCTCTCCACATGCTCAGTTCTGAGAGACATGTGTGTGTGAAAGCCTTCCTTCACCAAGCTTGTTGGGAACACATAGTTTCTTTTCAGTTGCAAACTACAATCCATACATATATACGGGGATGTAGTAGCTCCAACTCGGGTTTAAAGTGAAAACTGCAGGATCTTCAAACTGACACTAGGAAACAGACTGAGAAACCAGACTAAAAGTTTCTCCTGCAAACCGTTCCCTCTGTGCTACATGAACGAAAGTCTTGCCACATGCTCAGTTCTGAGAGATATGTGTGTATGAAAGCCGTCCTTCAACTAGTTTGTTGGAAACACAAAGTTTCTTTTCAGTAGCAAACTACACTCCATTCAAATATATGGGGATGTACTAGCTCCAAATCTGTTCTACAGTGAAAACTGTAGGAACTTCTTACCGACACTAGGAAACAGACTTAGAAACCAGAGTAAACTTTCTCCTGCAAACAGTTCACATTGTGCTAGATGAAAGAATGTCTCTCCATATGCACAGTTCTGAGAGATAATTGTGTGTGAAAGCCTTCCTTCAAATAGCTTGTTGGGAACACAAAGAAAATTTTCAGTTGCAAACTAAAATCCATACTTATATACGGGAATATACTAGTTCCAACTCGGTTTTAAAATGAAAACTGTAGGATATTCAAACCGGTACTAGGAAGAAGACTGAGAAACCAGAGTTATAGTGCCTCCTGTAACATATTCCTTTTGTGCTAGATGAACGAATATCTCTCCACATGCTCAGGTCTGAGAGATATATGTGTGTGAAAGCCGTCCTTCACCTAGCTTGTTGGGAACACAAAGTTTCTTTTCAGTTGCAAACTAAACTCCATACATATATATGGGGAGGTAAAAGCTCCAAATCCGTTTTACAGTGAAAACTGAATGTACATCAAACATGCACTAATAACAGTCTGAGAATTCAGAGTAAAACTTACTACTGCAAAACTTACCCTTTGTGCAAGATGAATGAACGTCTCTCCACATGCTCAGTTCTGAGAGATTATTGTGTGTGAAAGCCGTCCTACACATAGCTTGCAGGGATCACATAATTTCTTTTCAGTTGCAAACTAAATTCCATACATATATATGGGGAGGTAAAAGCTCCAAATCGGTTTTACAGTGAAAACTGCAGGTACATCAAACATGCACTAATAACAGTCTGAGTATCCAGAGTAAAACTTACTACTGCAAACCTTACCCTTTGTGCAAGATGAATGAACGTCTCTCCACAGGCTCAGGTATGGAGATAAGTGTGTGTGAAGCTGAACTTCACATAGCTTGTTAGGAATACAAATTTTCTTTTCAGTTGCAAACAACACTCCATACATATATATGGGGAGGTACTAACTGCAGCTCGGATTTACAGTGAAAACTACAGGAACATCAACTCGGCAGTAGGAAAGAGACAGAGAAATCAGACTATATGTTTCTCTTGCAACTCTTTCCATTTGTGCTAGATGAACGAACGTCTCTCCATTTGCTCAGTTCTGAGAGATAAGTGTATGTTAAAGCCGTTTTTCAACTATCTTGTTGGGAACACAAAAATTCTTTTCAGTTTCAAACTACACTCCATACATATATACGGGGAGTTAGAAGCTCCAACAACATTTTACAGTGAAAACTGCAAGAAATTCAAACCGGAAATAGGAAACAGACTGAGAACCAAGAATAAACGTTGCTCCTGCAAACCATTCCTTTTGTGCTAGATGAACGAACGTCTCTCCACATGCTCAGTTCTGAGAGATAAGTGTGTGTGAATGCCGCCCTTCACCTAACTTTTTGGGAACACAAAGTTTCTTTTCAGTTTCTAACTACACTCCATATATTTATATGGGGATTTACTAGATCCAAATAGGGTTTATAGTGAAAACTGGAGGAAATTCTAACCGTTACCAGGAAACAGACTGAGAAACCAGAGTAAATTTTTCCTGCCAACCTTACACTTTGTGCTAGATGAACGAACGTCTCTCCACATGCTCAGATCTGAGAGATAAGTGTGTGTGAAAGGCGTCCTCCACCTAGCTTGATGGGAACACAAAACTTCCTTTCACTTGCAAACTACACTCCATACATATATGCGGGGATGTACTAGCTCCAAATCGGTTTTAAATTGAAAACTGTAGGATCATCAAACCGGTACTAGGAAACAGACTGAGAATCCAGAGTAAATGTTTCTCCTGCACCATTTACCTTTGTGCTAGATGAATGAAAGTCTCTCCACATGCTCTGTTCAAGAGATAAGTGTGTGTGAAGCCGAACTTCAAATTGCATGTTGGGAATACAAATTTTCATTTCAGTTGCATTCTACACTCCATACATATATATGGGGATGTAATATCTCCAACTCGGGTTTAAAGTGGAAACTGCAAAAACATCAACTTGGCACTAGGAAAGAGACTGAGAAACCAGACTAAATGTTTCTCTTGCAACCCGTTCCATTTGTGATAGATGAACGAACGTATCTCCACATGCTCAGTTCTGAAAAATAAGTGTGTGTGAAAGCCGTCCTTCCCCTAGCATGTTGGAAACACAAAGTTTCTTTTCAGTAGCAAACAACATTCCATACATATATATGGGGATGTACTAGCCCAAATCTGTTCTAAAGTGAAAACTAGTGGAACTTATAACCGACACTAGGAAACAGACTGAGAAACCAGTGTAAACTTTCTCCTGCAAACCGTTCACTTTGTGCTAGATGAATGAACGTCTCTCCACATGCTCCGTTCTGAGAGATAAGTGTGTGTGAAAGCCGTCCTTCACCTAGTTTGTTGGGAACACAAAGATACTTTTCAGTTGCAAAATACACTCCATAAATATATACGGGGTTGTACTGGCTCCAAAACTGTTTTAAAGTGAAAACTGAAGTATCTTCAAACAGGCACTAGGAAACATACTGAGAAACCAGACTAAAACTTTCTAATGCAAATCGTTCCCTTTGTGCTAAATGTACGAACTTCTCTCCACATGCTCAATTCTGAGAGATAAGTGTGTGTGAATGCTGTCTTTAACATAGCTTGTTGGAAACGAAAAAACTCTTTTCAGTTGCAAACTACTCTCCATACATATATATTGGGAGTTACTAGTTCCAAATCGGTTTTACACTGAAAAATGCAGTAAATTCAAACCAGCACTAGGAAACAGTCTGAGAAAACAGGGTAATAGTTTCTCCTGCAGACCATTCCCCTTGTGCTAGATGAACGAAAGTCTCTCCACATGCTCAGTTCTGAGAGATTATTGTGTGTGAAAGGCGTCCTACACATAGCTTGCAGGGATCACAAAATTTCTTTTCAGTTGCAAACTAAATTCCATACATATATATGGGGAGGTTAAAGCTCCAAATCTGTTTTACAGTGAAAACTGCATGTACATCAAACATGCACTAATAACAGTCTGAGAATCCAGAGTAAAACTAACTACTGCAAACCTTACCCTGTGTGCAAGATGAATGAACGTCTCTCCACATGCTCAGTTCTGAGAGATTATTGTGAGTGAAAGCCGTCCTACACATAGCTTGCAGGGATCACAAAATTCCTTTTCATTTGCAAACTAAATTCCATACATATATATGGGGAGGTAAAAGCTCCAAATCGGTTTTACAGTGAAAACTGCAGGTACATCAAACATGCACTAATAACAGTCTGAGAATCCAGAGTAAAACTTACTACTGCAAACCTTACCCTTTGTGCAAGATGAATGAACGTCTCTCCACAGGCTCAGGTATGGAGATAAGTGTGTGTGAAGCTGAACTTCACATAGCTTGTTAGGAATACAAATTTTCTTTTCAGTTGCAAACAACACTCCATACATATATATGGGGAGGTACTAATTCCAGCTCGGATTTACAGTGAAAACTACAGGAACATCAACTCGGCAGTAGGAAAGAGACAGAGAAATCAGACTATATGTTTCTCTTGCAACCCGTTCCATTTGTGCTAGATGAACGAACGTCTCTCCATTTGCTCAGTTCTGAGAGATAAGTGTGTGTTAAAGCCGTTTTTCAACTATTTTGTTGGGAACACAAAAATTCTTTTCAGTTTCAAACTACACTCCATACATATATACGGGGAGTTAGAAGCTCCAACAACATTTTACAGTGAAAACTGCAAGAAATTCAAACCGGAAATAGGAAACAGACTGAGAACCAAGAATAAACGTTGCTCCTGCAAACCATTCCTTTTGTGCTAGATGAACGAACGTCTCTCCACATGCTCAGTTCTGACAGATAAGTGTGTGTGAATGCCGCCCTTCACCTAACTTTTTGGGAACACAAAGTATCTTTTCATTTTTTAACTACACTCCATATATTTATGTGGGGATTTACTAGATCCAAATAGGGTTTATAGTGAAAACTGGAGGAAATTCTAACCTTTACCAGGAAACAGACTGAGAAACCAGAGTAAATTTTCCCTGCCAACCTTTCACTTTGTGCTAGATGAATGAACGTCTCTCCACATGCTCAGTTCTGAGAGATAAGTGTGTGTGAAAGCCGTTCTTCACCTAGCTTGTTGGGAACACAAAACTTCCTTTCACTTGCAAACTACACTCCATACATATATGCGGGGATGTACTAGCTCCAAATCGTTTTTAAAGTGAAAACTGTAGGATCATCAAACCTGTAGTAGGAAACAGACAGAGAATGCAGAGTAAATGTTTCTCCTGCACCATTTACCTTTGTGCTAGATGAATGAACGTCTCTCCACATGCTCTGTTCAAGAGATAAGTGTGTGTGAAGCCGAACTTCACATTGCATGTTAGGAATACAAATTTTCATTTCAGTTGCAATCTACACTCCATACATATATATGGGGATGTAATAGCTCCAACTCGGGTTTACAGTGAAAACTGCAAAAACATCAACTTGGCACTAGGAAAGAGACTGAGAAACCAGACTAAATGTTTCTCTTGCAACCCGTTCCATTTGTGATAGATGAACGAATGAATCTTCACATGCTCAGTTCTGAAAGATAAGTGTGTGTGAAAGCCGTCCTTCCCCTAGCATGTTGGAAACACAAAGTTTCTTTTCAGTAGCAAACTACATTCCATACATATATATGGGGATGTACTAGCTCCAAATCTGTTCTACAGTGAAAACTGTAGGAACATCTTACCGACACTAGGAAACAGACTTAGAAACCAGAGTAAACTTTCTCCTGCAAACAGTTCACATTGTGCTAGATGAAAGAATGTCTCTCCACATGCTCCGTTCTGAGAGATAATTGTGTGTGAAAGCCGTCCTTCACATAGCTTGTTGGGAACACAAGGTTACTTTTCAGCTGCAAACTAAAATCCATACATGTATACGGGGATGTACTAGTTCCAACTCGGTTTTAAAATGAAAACTGTAGGATATTCAAACAGGTACTAGGAAAAAGACTGAGAAACCAGAGTAAAAGTGTCTCCTGAATCATATTCCTTTTGTGCTAGATGAACGAATATCTCTTCACATGCTCTGTTCTGAGAGATAAGTGTGTCTGAAAGCCGTCTTTCACATAGCTTGCTGAGATCACAAAATTTCTTTTCAGTTGCAAACTACACTCCATACATATATAAGGGGAGTTTCTACCTCCAGCTCGGTTTTACAGTGAAAACTACAGGAACATCATATCGGCACTAGCAAATAGTCTAAGAAACAAAAGTATATGTTTCTCTTGCAACGTGTTTACTTTATGCTAGATGAACGAACGTCTCTCCATATGCTCAGTTCTGAGAGATAAGTGTGTGTTAAAGCCGTCTTTCAACTAGCTTGTTGGGAACACAAAAATTCTTTTCAGTTTCAAACTACACTCCATACATATATACGGGGAGGGACAAGCTCCAACCCCATTTTACAGTGAAAACTGCAAGAAATTCAAACCGGAACAAGGAAACAGACTGAGAAATCATTGTAATAGTTTCTCCTGCTACCCGCTCCATTTGTGCTAGATGAACGAACGTCTCTCCACATGCTCAGTTCTGAGAGACATGTGTGTGTGAAAGCCGTTCTTAACCAAGCTTGTTGGGAACACATAGTTTCTTTTCAGTTGCAAACTACAATCCATACATATATACGGGGATGTACTAGCTCCAAATCGGGTTTAAAGTGAAAACTGCAGGATTATCAAACCGACACTAGGAAACAGACTGAGAAACCAGACTAAAAGTTTCTCCTGCAAACCGTTCCCTCTGTGCTGCATGAATGAACGTCACGCCACATGCTCAATTTTGAGAGATAAGTGTGTGTGAAAGCCATTCTTCAAATAACTTGTTGGGAACACAAAATTTCTTTTCAGTGGCAAACTACAATCCATACAAATATATGGGGATGTACTAGCTCCAAATCTGTTCGACAGTGAAAACTGGAGGAACTTCTTACCGACACTAGGAAACAGACTGAGAAACCAGAGTAAATTTTCTCCTGCAAACCGTTCACTTTGTGCTAGATGAACGAACGTCTCTCCCCATGCGCAGTTCTGAGAGAAATATGTTTGTGGAAGCCGTACTTTACAAAGCTTGTTGGGAACACAAAGTTTGTTTTCAATTGTAAACTACACTCCATACATATATATGGGGAGGTACTAGCTAGAAATCGGTTTTACAGTGAAAACTAGTGGAACTTCTAACCGACAATAGGAAACAGACTGAGAAACCAGAGTAAACTTTCTCCTGCAATCCGTTCACTTTGTGCTAGATGAACGAACGTCTCTCCACATGCTCAGATCTGAGAGATAAGTGTGTGTTAAAGCCGTCCTTCACCTAGTTTGTTGGGAACACAAAGGTACTTTTCAGTTGCAAACTACACTCCATAAATATATACAGGGTTGTACTAGCTCCAAATCTGTTTTAAAGTGAAAACTGAAGTATCTTCAACCCGGCACTAGGAAACATACTTAGAAACCAGACTAAAACTTTCTAATGCAAATTGTTCCCTTTGTGCTACATGTACGAACTTCTCTCCACATGCTCAATTCTGAGAGATAAGTGTGTGTGAATGCCGTCCTTCACATAGCTTGTTGGAAACGAAAAAACTCTTTTCAGTTGCAAACTACTCTCCATACATATATATTGGGAGTTACTAGCTCCAAATCGGTTTTAAACTGAAAAATGCAGTAAATTCAAACCAGCACTAGGAAACAGACTGAGAAAAAAGAGTAATAGTTCCTCCTGCAAACCGTTCCCCTTGTGCTAGATGAACGAACGTCTCTCCACATGCTCAGTTCTGAGAGATTATTGTGTGTGAAAGCCGTCCTACACATAGCTTGCAGGGATCACATAATTTCTTTTCAGTTGCAAACTAAATTCCATACATATATATGGGGAGGTAAAAGCTCCAAATCGGTTTTACAGTGAAAACTGCAGGTACATCAAACATGCACTAATAACAGTCTGAGAATCCAGAGTAAAACTTACTACTGCAAACCATACCCTTTGTGCAAGATGAATGAACGTCTCTCCACAGGCTCAGGTCTGGAGATAAGTGTGTGTGAAGCTGAACTTCACATAGCTTGTTAGGAATACAAATTTTCTTTTCAGTTGCAAACAACACTCCATACATAGATATGGGGAGGTACTAACTCCAGCTCAGATTTACAGTGAAAACTACAGGAACATCAAATCCGCAGTAGGAAAGAGACAGAGAAATCAGACTATATGTTTCTCTTGCAACCCGTTCCATTTTTGTTAGATGAACGAACGTCTCTCCATATGCTCAATTCTGAGAGATAAGTGTGTGTTAAAGCCGTTTTTCAACTATCTTGTTGGGAACACAAAAATTCTTTTCAGTTTCAAAATACACTCCATACATATATACGGGGAGTTAGAAGCTCCAACACCATTTTACAGTGAAAACTGCAAGAAATTCAAACCAGAACTAGGAAACAGACTGAGAACCAAGAATAAACGTTGCTCCTGCAAACCATTCCCTTTGTGCTAGATGAACGAACGTCTCTCCACATGCTCAGTTCTGAGAGATAAGTGTGTGTGAATGCCGCACTTCACCTAACTTTTTGGGAACACAAAGATTCTTTTCAGTTTCTACCTACACTCCATATATTTATATGGGTATTTACTAGATCCAAATAGGGTTTGTAGTGAAAACTGGAGGAAATACTAACCGTTACCAGGAAACAGACTGAGAAACCAGAGTAAATTTCCCTGCCAACCTTTCACTTTGTGCTAGATGAACGAACGTCTCTCCACAATGCCCAGTTCTGAGAGATAAGTGTGTGTTAAAGCCGTTTTTCAACTATTTTGTTGGGAACACAAAAATTCTTTTCAGTTTCAAACTACACTCCATACATATATACGGGGAGTTAGAAGCTCCAACAACATTTTACAGTGAAAACTGCAAGAAATTCAAACCGGAAATAGGAAACAGACTGAGAACCAAGAATAAATGTTGCTCCTGCAAACCATTCCTTTTGTGCTTGATGAACGAACGTCTCTCCACATGCTCAGTTCTGACAGATAAGTGTGTGTGAATGCCGCCCTTCACCTAACTTTTTGGGAACACAAAGTATCTTTTCATTTTTTAACTACACTCCATATATTTATGTGGGGATTTACTAGATCCAAATAGGGTTTATAGTGAAAACTGGAGGAAATTCTAACCGTTACCAGGAAACAGACTGAGAAACCAGAGTAAATTTTCCATGCCAAACTTTCACTTTGTGCTAGATGAATGAACGTCTCTCCACATGCTCAGTTCTGAGAGATAAGTGTGTGTGAAAGCCGTTCTTCACCTAGCTTGTTGGGAACACAAAACTTCCTTTCACTTGCAAACTACACTCCATACATATATGCGGGGATGTACTAGCTCCAAATCGTTTTTAAAGTGAAAACTGTAGGATCATCAAACCTGTAGTAGGAAACAGAGAATCCAGAGTAAATGTTTCTCCTGCACCATTTACCTTTGTGCTAGATGAATGAACGTCTCTCCACATGCTCTGTTCAAGAGATAAGTGTGTGTGAAGCCGAACTTCACATTGCATGTTAGGAATACAAATTTTCATTTCAGTTGCAATCTACACTCCATACATATATATGGGGATGTAATAGCTCCAACTCGGGTTTACAGTGAAAACTGCAAAAACATCAACTTGGCACTAGGAAAGAGACTGAGAAACCAGACTAAATGTTTCTCTTGCAACCCGTTCCATTTGTGATAAGTGAACGAATGAATCTTCACATGCTCAGTTCTGAAAGATAAGTGTGTGTGAAAGCCGTCCTTCCCCTAGCATGTTGGAAACACAAAGTTTCTTTTCAGTAGCAAACTACATTCCATACATATATATGGGGATGTACTAGCTCCAAATCTGTTCTACAGTGAAAACTGTAGGAACATCTTACCGACACTAGGAAACAGACTTAGAAACCAGAGTAAACTTTCTCCTGCAAACAGTTCACATTGTGCTAGATGAAAGAATGTCTCTCCACATGCTCCGTTCTGAGAGATAATTGTGTGTGAAAGCCGTCCTTCACATAGCTTGTTGGGAACACAAGGTTACTTTTCAGCTGCAAACTAAAATCCATACATGTATACGGGGATGTACTAGTTCCAACTCGGTTTTAAAATGAAAACTGTAGGATATTCAAACAGGTACTAGGAAAAAGACTGAGAAACCAGAGTAAAAGTGTCTCCTGAATCATATTCCTTTTGTGCTAGATGAACGAATATCTCTTCACATGCTCTGTTCTGAGAGATAAGTGTGTCTGAAAGCCGTCTTTCACATAGCTTGCTGGGATCACAAAATTTCTTTTCAGTTGCAAACTACACTCCATACATATATAAGGGGAGTTTCTACCTCCAGCTCGGTTTTACAGTGAAAACTACAGGAACATCATATCGGCACTAGCAAATAGTCTAAGAAACAAAAGTATATGTTTCTCTTGCAACGTGTTTACTTTATGCTAGATGAACGAACGTCTCTCCATATGCTCAGTTCTGAGAGATAAGTGTGTGTTAAAGCCGTCTTTCAACTAGCTTGTTGGGAACACAAAAATTCTTTTCAGTTTCAAACTACACTCCATACATATATACGGGGAGGGACAAGCTCCAACCCCATTTTACAGTGAAAACTGCAAGAAATTCAAACCGGAACAAGGAAACAGACTGAGAAATCATTGTAATAGTTTCTCCTGCTACCCGCTCCATTTGTGCTAGATGAACGAACGTCTCTCCACATGCTCAGTTCTGAGAGACATGTGTGTGTGAAAGCCGTTCTTAACCAAGCTTGTTGGGAACACATAGTTTCTTTTCAGTTGCAAACTACAATCCATACATATATACGGGGATGTACTAGCTCCAAATCGGGTTTAAAGTGAAAACTGCAGGATTATCAAACCGACACTAGGAAACAGACTGAGAAACCAGACTAAAAGTTTCTCCTGCAAACCGTTCCCTCTGTGCTGCATGAATGAACGTCACGCCACATGCTCAATTTTGAGAGATAAGTGTGTGTGAAAGCCATTCTTCAAATAACTTGTTGGGAACACAAAATTTCTTTTCAGTGGCAAACTACAATCCATACAAATATATGGGGATGTACTAGCTCCAAATCTGTTCGACAGTGAAAACTGGAGGAACTTCTTACCGACACTAGGAAACAGACTGAGAAACCAGAGTAAATTTTCTCCTGCAAACCGTTCACTTTGTGCTAGATGAACGAACGTCTCTCCCCATGCGCAGTTCTGAGAGAAATATGTTTGTGGAAGCCGTACTTTACAAAGCTTGTTGGGAACACAAAGTTTGTTTTCAATTGTAAACTACACTCCATACATATATATGGGGAGGTACTAGCTAGAAATCGGTTTTACAGTGAAAACTAGTGGAACTTCTAACCGACAATAGGAAACAGACTGAGAAACCAGAGTAAACTTTCTCCTGCAATCCGTTCACTTTGTGCTAGATGAACGAACGTCTCTCCACATGCTCAGATCTGAGAGATAAGTGTGTGTTAAAGCCGTCCTTCACCTAGTTTGTTGGGAACACAAAGGTACTTTTCAGTTGCAAACTACACTCCATAAATATATACAGGGTTGTACTAGCTCCAAATCTGTTTTAAAGTGAAAACTGAAGTATCTTCAAACCGGCACTAGGAAACATACTTAGAAACCAGACTAAAACTTTCTAATGCAAATTGTTCCCTTTGTGCTACATGTACGAACTTCTCTCCACATGCTCAATTCTGAGAGATAAGTGTGTGTGAATGCCGTCCTTCACATAGCTTGTTGGAAACGAAAAAACTCTTTTCAGTTGCAAACTACTCTCCATACATATATATTGGGAGTTACTAGCTCCAAATCGGTTTTAAACTGAAAAATGCAGTAAATTCAAACCGGCACTAGGAAACAGACTGAGAAAACAGAGTAATAGTTTCTCCTGCAAACCGTTCCCCTTGTGCTAGATGAACGAACATCTCTCCACATGCTCAGTTCTGAGAGATTATTGTGTGTGAAAGCCGTCCTACACATAGCTTGCAGGGATCACAAAATTTCTTTTCAGTTGCAAACTAATTTCCATACATATATATGGGGAGGTAAAATCTCCAAATCGGTTTTACAGTGAAAACTGCAGGTACATCAAACATGCACTAATAACAGTCTGAGAATCCAGAGTAAAACTTACTACAGCAAACCTTACCCTTTGTGCAAGATGAATGAACGTCTCTCCACAGGCTCAGGTCTGGAGATAAGTGTGTGTGAAGCTGAACTTCACATAGCTTGTTAGGAATACAAATTTTCTTTTCAGTTGCAAACAACACTCCATACATAGATATGGGGAGGTACTAACTCCAGCTCAGATTTACAGTGAAAACTACAGGAACATCAAATCCGCAGTAGGAAAGAGACAGAGAAATCAGACTATATGTTTCTCTTGCAACCCGTTCCATTTTTGTTAGATGAACGAACGTCTCTCCATATGCTCAATTCTGAGAGATAAGTGTGTGTTAAAGCCGTTTTTCAACTATCTTGTTGGGAACACAAAAATTCTTTTCAGTTTCAAACTACACTCCATACATATATACGGGGAGTTAGAAGCTCCAACACCATTTTACAGTGAAAACTGCAAGAAATTCAAACCAGAACTAGGAAACAGACTGAGAACCAAGAATAAACGTTGCTCCTGCAAACCATTCCCTTTGTGCTAGATGAACGAACGTCTCTCCACATGCTCAGTTCTGAGAGATAAGTGTGTGTGAATGCCGCACTTCACCTAACTTTTTGGGAACACAAAGTTTCTTTTCAGTTTCTACCTACACTCCATATATTTATATGGGGATTTACTAGATCCAAATAGGGTTTGTAGTGAAAACTGGAGGAAATACTAACCGTTACCAGGAAACAGACTGAGAAACCAGAGTAAATTTTCCCTGCCAACCTTTCACTTTGTGCTAGATGAACGAACGTCTCTCCACATGCCCAGTTCTGAGAGATAAGTGTGTGTGAAAGCCGTCCTTCACCTAGCTTGTTGGGAACACAAAACTTCCTTTCACTTGCAAACTACACTCCATACATATATACGGGGAGTTTCTACCTCCAGCTCAGTTTTACAGTGAAAACTACAGGAACATCATATCGGCACTAGCAAATACTCTAAGAAACCAGACTATATGTTTCTCTTGCAACCCGTTTATGCTAGATGAACGAACGTATCTCCACATGCTCAGTTCTGAGTGATAAGTGTGTGTTAAAGCCGTCTTTCAACTAGCTTGTTGGGAACACAAAAATTCTTTTCAGTTTCAAACTACACTCCATACATATATACGGGGAGGGACAAGCTCCAACACCATTTTACTGTGAAAACTGCAAGTAATTCAAACCGGAACAAGGAAACAGACTGAGAAATCATTGTAATAGTTTCTCCTGCTACCCGCTCCATTTGTGCTAGATGAACGAACGTCTCTCCACATGCTCAGTTCTGAGAGACATGTGTGTGTGAAAGCCGTTTTTAACCAAGCTTGTTGGGAACACATAGTTTCTTTTCAGTTGCAAACTACAATCCATACATATATACGGGGATGTACTAGCTCCAAATCGGGTTTAAAGTGAAAACTGCAGGATTATCAAACCGACACTAGGAAACAGACTGAGAAACCAGACTAAAAGTTTCTCCTGCAAACCGTTCCCTCTGTGCTGCATGAATGAACGTCACGACACATGCTCAATTTTGAGAGATAAGTGTGTGTGAAAGCCATTCTTCACGTAACTTGTTGGGAACACAAAATTTCTTTTCAGTGGCAAACTACAATCCATACAAATATATGGGGATGTACTAGCTCCAAATCTGTTCTACAGTGAAAACTGGAGGAACTTCTTAACGACACTAGGATACAGACTGAGAAACCAGAGTAAATTTTCTCCTGCAAACCGTTCACTTTGTGCTAAATGAATGAACGTCTCTCCACATGCGCAGTTCTGAGAGAAATATGTTTGTGGAAGCCGTACTTTACAAAGCTTGTTGGGAACACAAAGTTTGTTTTCAATTGTAAACTACACTCCATACATATATATGGGGAAGTACTAGCTAGAAATCGGTTTTACAGTGAAAACTAGTGGAACTTCTAACCGACAATAGGAAACAGACTGAGAAACCAGAGTAAACTTTCTCCTGCAATCCGTTCACTTTGTGCTAGATGAACGAACGTCTCTCCACATGCTCCGTTCTGAGAGATAAGTGTGTGTGAAAGCCGTCCTTCACCTAGTTTGTTGGGAACACAAAGATACTTTTCAGTTTCAAACTACACTCCATAAATATATACGGGGTTGTACTAGCTCCAAATCTGTTTTAAAGTGAAAAGTGAAGTATCTTCAAACCGGCACTAGGAAACATACTGAGAAACCAGACTAAAACTTTCTAATGCAAATCGTTCCCTTTGTGCTACATGTACGAACTTCTCTCCACATGCTCAATTCTGAGAGATAAGTGTGTGTAAATGCCGTCCTTCACATAGCTTGTTGGAAACGAAAAAACACTTTTCAGTTGCAAACTACTCTCCATACATATATATTGGGAGTTACTAGATCCAACTCGGTTTTACACTGAAAAATGCAGTAAATTCAAACCGGCACTAGGAAACAGACTGAGAAAACAGAGTAATAGTTTCTCCTGCAAACCGTTCCCCTTGTGCTAGATGAACGAACGTCTCTCCACATGCTCAGTTCTGAGAGATTATTGTGTGTGAAAGCTGTCCTACATATAGCTTGCAGGGATCACAAAATTTCTTTTCAGTTGCAAACTAAATTCCATACATATATAAGGGGAGGTAAAAGCTCCAAATCGGTTTTACAGTGAAAACTGCAGGTACATCAAACATGCACTAATAACAGTCTGAGAATCCAGAGTAAAACTTACTACTGCAAACCTTACCATTTGTGCAAGATGAATGAACATCTCTCCACATGCTCTGTTCAAGAGATAAGTGTGTGTGAAAGCCGTTCTTCACCTAGCTTGTTGGGAACACAAAACCTCCTTTCACATGCAAACTACACTCCATACATTTATGCGGGGATATAATAGCTCCAAATCGGTTTTAATGTGAAAACTGAAGGATCATCAATCCGGTACTAGGAAACAGACTGAGAATCCAGAGTAAATGTTTCTCCTGCAACATTTACCTTTGTGCTAGATGAATGAACGTCTCTCCACATGCTCTGTTCAAGAGATAAGTGTGTGTGAAGCCGAACTTCACATTGCATGTTAGAAATATAAATTTTCATTTCAGTTGCAATCTACAATCCATACATATATATGGGGATGTAATAGCTCCAACTCGGGTTTACAGTGAAAACTGCAAAAACATCAACTTGACACTAGGAAAGAGACTGAGAAACCAGACTAAATGTTTCTCTTGCAACCCGTTCCATTTGTGATAGATGAACGAAAGTATCTCCACATGCTCAGTTCTGAAAGATAAGTGTGTGTGAAAGCCGTCCTTCCCCTAGCATGTTGGAAACACAAAGTTTCTTTTCAGTAGCAAACTACATTCCATACATATATATGGGGATGTACTAGCTCCAAATCTGTTCTACAGTGAAAACTGTAGGAACATCTTACCGACACTAGGAAACAGACTTAGAAACCAGAGTAAACTTTCTCCTGCAAACAGTTCACATTGTGCTAGATGAAAGAATGTCTCTCCACATGCTCAGTTCTGAGAGATAATTGTGTGTGAAAGCCGTCCTTCACATAGCTTGTTGGGAACACAAGGTTACTTTTCAGCTGCAAACTAAAATCCATACATGTATACGGGGATGTACTAGTTCCAACTCGGTTTTAAAATGAAAACTGTAGGATATTCAAACAGGTACTAGGAAAAAGACTGAGAAACCAGAGTAAAAGTGTCTCCTGAATCATATTCCTTTTGTGCTAGATGAACGAATATCTCTTCACATGCTCTGTTCTGAGAGATAAGTGTGTCTGAAAGCCATCTTTCACATAGCTTGCTGGGATCACAAAATTTCTTTTCAGTTGCAAACTACACTCCATACATATATATGGGGAGTTTCTACCTCCAGCTCGGTTTTACAGTGAAAACTACAGGAACATCATATCGGCACTAGCAAATAGTCAAAGAACCCAGACTGTATGTTTCTCTTGCAACCCGTTTACTTTATGCTAGATGAACGAACGTCTCTCCATATGCTCAGTTCTGAGAGATAAGTGTGTGTGAAAGCCGTCTTTCAACTAGCTTGTTGGGAACACAAAAATTCTTTTCAGTTTCAAACTACACTCCATACATATATACGGGGAGGGACAAGCTCCAACACCATTTTATAGTGAAAACTGCAAGAAATTCAAACCAGAACAAGGAAACAGACTGAGAAATCATTGTAATAGTTTCTCCTGCTACCCGCTCCATTTGTGCTAGATGAACGAACGTCTCTCCACATGCTCAGTTCTGAGAGACATGTGTGTGTGAAAGCCGTCCTTCACAAAGATTTTTGGGAACACATAGTTTCTTTTCAGTTGCAAATTACACTCCATACATATATACGGGGATGTACAAGCTCCAACTCGGGTTTAAAGTGAAAACTGCAGGATCTTCAAACTGACACTAGGAAACAGACTGAGAAACCAGACTAAAAGTTTCTCCTGCAAACCGTTCCCTCTGTGCTACATGAACAAATATCTCGCCACATGCTCAGTTCTGAGAAATATGTGTGTATGAAATCCGTCCTTCAACTAGTTTGTTGGAAAAACAAAGTTTCTTTTCAGTAGCAAACTACACTCCTTTCAAATATATGGGGATGTACTAGCTCCAAAACTCTTCTACAGTGAAAACTGGAGGAAATTCTTACCGACACTAGGAAACAGACAGAGAAACCACAGTAAAATTTCCCCTGCAAATAGTTCACTTTGTGCTACATGAAAAAATGTCTCTCCACATGCTCTGTTCTGAGAGATAATTGTGTGTGAAAGCCGTCCTTCACATAGCTTGTTGGGAACACAAATATAATTTTCAGTTGCAAACTAAAATCCATAATTATATACGGGAATATACTAGTTCCAACTCGGTTTTAAAATGAAAGCTGTAGGATATTCAAAACGGTACTAGGAAAAAGACTGAGAAAGCAGAGTTATAGTGCCTCCTGCAACATATTCCTTTTGTGCTAGATGAACGAATATCTCTCCACATCCTCAGGTGTGAGAGATATATGTGTGTGAAAGCCGTCCTTCACCTAGCTTGTTGGGAACACAAAGTTTCTTTTCAGTTGCAAACTAAACTCCTATACATATATATGTAGGAAGCAATAGCTCCATGTCTGTTTTAGAGTGAACACTGCAGGGGTTCAAAACGGCACTAGGAAACAGACTGAGAAAGCAGACAATTAATATCTCCAATTTCCCGTTCCATTTGTGCTAGATGAACGAACGTCTCTTCACATGCTCAGTACTGTGAGAAATGTGTTTGTGGAAGCCGTACTTCACATAGCTTGTTGGGAACACAAAGTTTGTTTTAAGTTGTAAACTGCACTCCATACATATATATGGGGAGGTACTAGATCCAAATCGGTTTTACAGTGAGAACTAGACGAAATTCTAACCGACAATGGGAAACAGACTGAGAAACCAGACTAAAACTTTCTCATGCAACTCGTTCCCTTTGTGCTACATGTATGAATTTCTCTCCACATGCTCAGTTCTGAGAGATTATTGTGTGTGAAAGCCGTCCTTCACATAGCTTACTGGGATCACAAAATTTCTTTTCAGTTACAAACTAAATTCCATACATATATAAGGGGAGGTAAAAGCTCCAAATCGATTTTACAGTGAAAACAGCAGGAACATCAAACATGCACTAATAACAGTCTGAGAATCCAGAGTAAAACTTACTACTGCAAACCTTACCCTTTGTGCTAGATGAATGAACGTCTCACAACATGCTCAGGTCTAGAGATAAGTATGTGTGAATGCCGCCCTTCACCTAACTTGTTGGGAACACAAAGTTTCTTTTCAGTTTCTAACTACAGTCCATATATTTATATGGGGAGTTACTAGCTCCAAATATGGTTTATATTGAAAACTTTAGGAAATTCTAACCGTTACCAGGAAACAGACTGAGAAACCAGAGTAAACTTTCTCCTGCAACCCTTTCAATTTGTGCTAGATGAACGAACGTCTCTCCACATGCTCAGTTCTGAGAGATAAGTTTGTGTGAAAGCTGTCCTTCACCTAGCTAGTTGGGAACACAAAACTTCCTTTCACATGCAAACTACACTCCATAAATTTATACGGGTATGTACTAGCCCCAAATCGGTTTTAAAGTGAAAACTGTAGGATCATCAAACCGGTACTAGGTAACAGACTGAGAATCCAGTGTAAATGTTTCTCCTGCACCATTTACCTTTGTGCTAGATGAATGAACGTCTCTCCACATGCTCTGTTCTACAGAAAAGTGTGTGTGAAGCCGAACTTCTCCTTGCATGTTAGGAATACAAATTTTCATTTCAGTTGCAATCTTCACTCCATACATATACATGGGGATGTAATAGCTCCAACTCGGGTTTACAGTGAAAACTGCAAAAACATCAACTTGGCACTACTAAAGAGACTGAGAAACCAGACTAAATGTTTCTCTTGCAACCCGTTCCATTTTTGATAGATGAACGAACGTATTTCCACATGCTCAGTTCTGAAAGATAAGTGTGTGTGAAAGCCGTCCTTCCCCTAGCATGTTGGAAACAAAAAGTTTCTTTTCAGTACCAAACTACATTCCATACATATATATGGGGATGTACTAGCTCCAAATCTGTTCTACAGTGAAATCTGTAGGAACTTCTTACCGACACTAGGAAACAGACTTAGAAACCAGAGTAAACTTTCTCCTGCAAACAGTTCACATTGTGCTAGATGAAAGAATGTCTCTCCACATGCTCAGTTCTGAGAGATAATTGTGTGTGAAAGCCGTCCTTCACCTAGCTTGTTGGGAACACAAGGTTACTTTTCAGCTGCAAACTAAAATCCATACATGTATACGGGGATGTACTAGTTCCAACTCGGTTTTAAAATGAAAACTGTAGGATATTCAAACAGGTACTAGGAAAAAGACTGAGAAACCAGAGTAAAAGTGTCTCCTGAATCATATTCCTTTTGTGCTAGATGAACGAATATCTCTCCACATGCTCTGTTCTGAGAGATATGTGTGTCTGAAAGCCGTTTTTCACATAGCTTGCTGGGATCACAAAATTTCTTTTCAGTTGCAAACTACACTCCATATATATATATGGGGAGTTTCTACCTCCAGATCGGTTTTACAGTGAAACTACAGGAACATCATATCGTCACTAGCAAATACCCTAAGAAACCAGACTATATGTTTCTCTTGCAACCCGTTTACTTTATGCTAGATGAACGAACGTCTCTCCATATGCTCAGTTCTGAGAGATAAGTGTGTGTTAAAGCCGTCTTTCAACTAGCTTGTTGGGAACACAAAAATTCTTTTCAGTTTCAAACTACACTCCATACATATATACGGGGAGGGACAAGCTCCAACACCATTTTACGGTGAAAACTGCAAGAAATTCAAACCGGAACAAGGAAACAGACTGAGAAATCATTGTAATAGTTTCTCCTGCTACCCGCTCCATTTGTGCTAGATGAACGAACGTCTCTCCACGTGCTCAGTTCTGAGAGACATGTGTGTGTGAAAGCCGTCCTTCACCAAGCTTGTTGGGAACACATAGTTTCTTTTCAGTGGCAAACTACAATCCATACATATATACGTGGATGTACTAGCTCCAAATCGGGTTTAAAGTGAAAACTGCAGGATTATCAAACCGACACTAGGAAACAGACTGAGAAACCAGACTAAAAGTTTCTCCTGCAAACCGTTCCCTCTGTGCTGCATGAATGAACGTCACGCCACATGCTCAATTTTGAGACATAAATGTGTGTGAAAGCCATTCTTCACATAACTTGTTGGGAACACAAAATTCCTTTTCAGTGGCAAACTAAAATCCATACAAATATATGGAGATGTACTAGCTCCAAATCTGTTCTACAGTGAAAACTGGAGGAACTTCTTACCGACACTAGGAAACAGACTGAGAAACCAGAGTAAATTTTCTCCTGCAAACCGTTCACTTTGTGCTAGATGAACGAACGTCTCTCCACATGCGCAGTTTTGAGAGAAATAGTGTGTGTGGAAAGCCAGTACTTCACCTAGCTTGTTGGGAACACAAAGATTGTTTTCAAGTTGTAAACTACACTCCATACATATATATGGGGAGGTACTAGCTAGAAATCGGTTTTACAGTGAAAACTAGTGGAACTTCTAACCGACAATAGGAAACAGACTGAGAAACCAGACCAAAACATTCTAATGCAAATCGTTCCCTTTGTGCTACATGTACGAACTTCTCTCCACATGCTCAATTCTGAGAGATAAGTGTGTGTGAATGCCGTCCTTCACATAGCTTGTTGGAAACGAAAAAACTCTTTTCAGTTGCAAACAATTCTCCATACATATATATTGGGAGTTACTAGCTCCAAATCGGTTTTACACTGAAAAATGCAGTAAATTCAAACCGGCACTAGGAAACAGACTGAGAAAACAGAGTAATAGTTTCTCCTGAAAACCGTTCCCCTTGTGCTAGATGAACGAACGTCTCTCCACATGCTCAGTTCTGAGAGATTATTGTGTGTTAAAGCCGTCCTACACATAGCTTGCAGGGATCACAAAATTTCTTTTCAATTGCAAACTAAATTCCATACATATATATGGGGAGGTAAAAGCTCCAAATCGGTTTTACAGTGAAAACTGCAGGTACATCAAACATGCACTAATAACAGTCTGAGAATCCAGAGTAAAACTTACTACTGCAAACCTTGCCTTTTGTGCAAGATGAATGAACGTCTCTCCACAGGCTCAGGTCTGGAGATAAGTGTGTGTGAAGCTGAACTTCACATAACTTGTTAGGAATACAAATTTTCTTTTCAGCTACAAGCAACACTCCATACATATATATGGGGAGGTACTAACTCAAGCTCGGATTTACAGTGAAAACTACAGGAACATCAACTCGGCAGTAGGAAAGAGACAGAGAAATCAGACTATATGTTTCTCTTGCAACCCGTTCCATTTGTGCTAGATGAACGAACGTCTCTCCATATGCTCAGTTCTGAGAGATAAGTGTGTGTTAAAGCCGTTTTTCAACTATCTTGTTGGGAACACAAAAATTCTTTTCAGTTTCAAAATACACTCCACACATATATACGGGGAGGTAGAATCTCCAACACCATTTTACAGTGAAAACTGCAATAAATTCAAACCGGAACTAGGAAACAGACTGAGAACCAAGAATAAACGTTGCTCCTGCAAGCCATTCCCTTTGTGCTAGATGAACGAAAGTCTCTCCACATGCTCAGTTCTGAGAGATAAGTGTGTGTGAATGCCGCCCTTCACCTAACTTTTTGGGAACACAAAGTTTCTTTCAGTTTCTAACTACAGCCCATATATTTATATGGGGATTTACTAGATCCAAATAGGGTTTATAGTGAAAACTGGAGGAAATTCTAACCGTTATCAGGAAACAGACTGAGAAACCAGAGTAAATTTTTCCTGCCATCCTTTCACTTTGTGCTAGATGAACGAACGTCTCTCCACATGCTCAGTTCTGAGAGATAAGTGTGTGTGAAAGCCGTCCTTCACCTAGCTTGTTGGGAACACAAAACTTCCTTTCAATTGCAAACTACACTCCATAAATTTATGCTGGGATGTACTAGCTCCAAATCGGTTTTAAAATGAAAACTGAAGGATCATCAAACCGGTACTAGGAAACAGACTGAGAATCCAGAGTTAATGTTTCTCCTGCACCATTTACCTTTGTGCTAGATGAATGAACGTCTCTCCACATGCTCTGTTCAAGAGATAAGTTTGTGTGAAGCCGAACTTCACATTGCATGTTAGGAATACAAATTTTCATTTCAGTTGCAATCTACACTCCATACATATATATGGGTATGTAATAGCTCCAACTCGGGTTTACAGTGAAAACTGCAAAAACATCAACTTGGCACTAGGAAAGAGACTGAGAAACCAGACTAAATGTTTGTCTTGCAACCCGTTCCATTTGTGATAGATGAACGAACGTATCTCCACATGCTCAGTTCTGAAAGATAAGTGTGTGTGAAAGCCGCCCTTCCCCTAGCATGTTGGAAACAAAAAGTTTCTTTTCAGTAGCAAACTACATTCCATACATATATATGGGGATGTACTAGCTCCAAATCTTTTCTACAGTGAAAACTGTAGGAACATCTTACCGACACTAGGAAACAGACTTAGAAACCAGAGTAAACTTTCTCCTGCAAACAGTTCACATTGTGCTAGATGAAAGAATGTCTCTCCACATGCTCAGTTCTGAGAGATAATTGTGTGTGAAAGCCGTCCTTCACATATCTTGTTGGGAACACAAGGTTACTTTTCAGCTGCAAACTAAAATCCATACATGTATACGGGGATGTACTAGTTCCAACTCGGTTTTAAAATGAAAACTGTAGGATATTCAAACAGGTACTAGGAAAAAGACTGAGAAACCAGAGTAAAAGTGTCTCCTGAATCATATTCCTTTTGTGCTAGATGAAGGAATATCTCTCCACATGCTCTGTTCTGAGAGATAAGTGTGTCTGAAAGCCGTCTTTCACATAGCTTGCTGGGATCACAAAATTTTTTTTCAGTTGCAAACTACACTCCATAAATATTTATGGGGAGTTTCTACGTCCAGATCGGTTTTACAGTGAAAACTACAGGAACATCATATCGGCACTAGCAAATACTCTAAGAAATCAGAATATATGTTTCTCTTGCAACCCGTTTACTTTATGCTAGATGAACGAACGTCTCTCCATATGCTCAGTTCTGAGAGATAAGTGTGTGTGAAAGCCGCCCTTCACCTAACTTGTTGGGAACACAAAGTTTCTTTTCAGTTCCTAACTACACTCCATATATTTATATGGGGAGTTACTAGTTCCAAATCGGGTTTATAGTGAAAACTGGAGGAAATTCTAACCGTTACCAGGAAACAGACTGAGAAACCAGAGTAAACGTTCTCCTGCAAACCTTTCACTTTGTGCTAGATGAACGAACGTCTCTCCACATGCTCAGTTCTGAGAGATAAGTGTGTGTGAAAGCCGTCCTTCACCTAGCTAGTTGGGAACACAAAACTTCCTTTCACTTGCAAACTACACTCCATACATTTATACGGGTATGTACAAGCCCCAAATCGGTTTTAAAGTGAAAACTGTAGGATCATCAAACCGGTACTAGGTAACAGACTGAGAATCCAGTGTAAATGTTTCTCCTGCACCATTTACCAATGTGCTAGATGAATGAACGTCTCTCCACATGCTCTGTTCTAGAGAAAAGTGTGTGTGAAGCCGAACTTCTCCTTGCATGTTAGGAATACAAATTTTCATTTCAGTTGCAATCTACACTCCATACATATATATGGGGAGGAAATAGCTCCAACTCGGGTTTACAGTGAAAACTGCAAAAACATCAACTTGGCACTACTAAAGAGACTGAGAAACCAGATTAAATGTTTCTCTTGCAACCCGTTCCCTTTGTGATAGATGAACGAACGTCTCTCCACATGCTCATTTCTGAGAGATAAGTGTGTGTGAAAGCCGTACTTCACCTAGCTTGTTGGAAACACAGTTTCTTTTCAGTAGCAAACTACACTCCATACATATATATGTGGATGTACTAGATCCAAATCGGTTCTACAGTGAAAATTGGAGGAACTTCTTACCGACACTAGGAAACAGACTTAGAAACCAGAGTAAACTTTCTCCTGCAAACAGTTCACATTGTGCTAGATGAAAGAATGTCTCTCCACATGCTCAGTTCTGAGAGATAATTGTGTGTGTAAGCCGTCCTTCATATAGCTTGTAGGGAAAACAAGGTTTCATTTAAGCTGCAAACAAAAATCCATACATATATACGGGGATGTACTAGTTCCAACTCGGTTATAAAATGAAAACTGTAGGATTTTCAAACAGGTACTAGGAAAAAGACTGAGAAACTTGAGTAAAAGTGTCTCCTGAAACATATTCTTTTTTGTGCTAGATGAACGAATATCTTTCCACATGCTCAGGTCTGAGAGATATGTGTGTGTGAAAGCCGTCCTTCACCTAGCTTGTTGGGAACACAAAGTTTCTTTTAAGTTGCAAACTACACTCCATACATATATATGTAGGAAGTACTAGGTCCATCTCGGTTTTAGTGTGAAAACTGCAGTTAGTTCTAACCGGAACTTAGAAACAGACTGAGAAAACAGACAAATAATATCTCCTAAATCCCATTCGATTTGTGCTAGAGGAACGAATATCTCTCCACATGCTCTGTTCTGAGAGATAGGTGTGTCTGAAAGCCGTCCTTCACATAGCTTGCTGGGATCACAAAATTTCTTTTCAGTTGCAAACAACACTCCATACATATATATGGGGAGTTTCTACCTCCAGCTCGGTTTTACAGTGAAAACTACAGGAAGATCATCTCGGCACTAGCATACAGTCTGAGAAAACAGACTATATGTTTCCCTTGCAACGCGTTCATTTTGTGCTAGATGAACAAACGTCTATCAATATGCTAATTTCTGAGAGATAAGTGTGTGTTAAAGCCGTCTTTCAACTAGCTTGTTGGGAACACAAAAATTCTTTTCAGTTTCAAACTACAATCCATTCATATATACGGGGAGTTACAAGCTCCAACACCACTTTACAGTGAAAACTGCAAGAAATTCAAACCGGAACAAGGAAACAGACTGAGAAACCATTGTAAAAGTTTCTCCTGCTACCCGTTCCATTTATGCTAGATGAACGAACGTCTCTCCACATGCTCAGTTCTGAGAGACAAGATTGTGTGGTAGCCGTCATTCACCTAGCTTGTTGGGAACACAAAGTTTATTTTCAGTTGCAAACTACACTCCATACATTTATATTGGTAGGTACTATTTCCAACTCGGTTTTAATGTGATTACTGTAGGATCTTCAAACTAGTACTAGGAAAAAGAATGAGAAATCTGAGTAAAAGTTTCTCCTGCAACATGTTCCTTTGTGCTAGATGAACGAATGTCTCTCCACATGCTCAGTTCTGAGAGATATGTCTGTGTTAAATCCGTCCTTCAACTAGCTTGTTGGGAACACAAAGAGTCTTTTCAGTTGCAAACTACACTCCATAAATCTATATGGGAGGTACTAGCTCCAAGTCGATTTTACACTGAAAACTGCAGTAACCTCAAAACGGCACTAGGAAACAGACTTAGAAATCAGAGTAATAGTTTCTCCTGCAAACCGTTCCATTTGTGCTAGATGAATGAACTTCTCTCCACATGCTCAATTCTAGAGATAAGTTTGTGTGAAGCCAAAGTTCACTTAACTTGTTGGGAACACAAATTTTCTTTTCAGTTGCAAACTATACACCATACAATTATATGGGGTGGTACAAGCTCCAACTCGGTTTTACAGTGAAAATTGCTGGAATTTCAACCCGGTACTAGGAAACAGGCTGAGAAACCACAGTAAAAGTTTCTCCTGCAACCCGTTCCCTTTGTGCTAGATGAACGAATGTCTCTCCACATGCTCATTTCTGAGAGATAATTGTGTGTGAAAGCCATCCTTCACATAGCTTGTTGGGAACACAAAATTTCTTTTCAGAGGCAAACTACACTCCATACATATATATGGGGAGGAACAAGCTCCAAATCGTTTTTACTGTGAAATCTGCAGGAACATAAAACAGGCACTATGAAACAGAATGAGAATCCAGAGTAAAAATTTCTCCTGCAAACCGTTCCATTTGTGCTAGATGAATGAACGTCTCTCCATATCCTCAGTTCTGAGAGATAAGTGTGTATGATAGCCGTCCTTCAACTAGCTTGTTGGAAACACAAAGTTTCTTTTCAGTAGCAAACTGCACTCCATACAAATATATGTAGGAAGTAATAGCTCCATCTCTGTTTAAGAGTGAACACTGCAGGGGTTCAAATCGGCACTAGGAAACAGACTGAGAAAGCAGAAAATTAATATCCCCAATTTCCCATTACATTTGTGCTAGATTAACGAACGTCTCTCCACATGCTCAGTTCTGAGAGAAAAGTGTTTGTGGAAGCCGTACTTCACATAGCTTGTTGGGAATACAAAGTTTGTTTTCAGTTGTAATCTACACTCCATACATATATATGGGGAGGTACAAGATCCAAATCGGTTTTACTGTGAAAACTAGAGGAACTTCTAAACGACAATAGGAAACAGACAGAGAAACCAGAGTAAATTTTCTCCTGCAATCCGTTGACTTTGTGCTAGATTAACGAACGTCTCCCCACATGCTCCTTTCTGAGAGATAAATGTGTGTGAAAGCCGTCCTTCACCTAGTTTGTTGGGAACACAAAGATACTTTTCAGTTGCAAACTACAATGCATAAATATATACGGGGATGTACAAGCTCCAAATCGGTTTTAAACTGAAAAGTATAGTATCTTCAAACTGGCACTAGGAAAAGTACTGAGAAACCAGACTAAAACTTTCTCATGCAACCCGTTCCCTTTGTGCTACATGTACGAACTTCTCTCCACATGCTGAGTTCTGAGAGATAAGTGTGTGTGAATGCCGTCCTTCACATAGCTTGTTGGGAACACAAAGTTTGTTTTCAGTTGTAAACTACACTCCATACATATATACGGGGATGTACTAGCTCCAAATCGGTTTTACAGTGAAAACTAGAGGAACTTCTAACCGACAATAGGAAACTGACAGAGAAACCAGAGTAAACTTTCTCCTGCAACCCTTTCAATTTGTGCTAGATGAACGAACGTCTCTCCACATGCTCAGATCTGAGAGATTATTGTGTGTGAAAGCCGTCCTTCACCTAGCTAGTTGGGAACAGAAAACTTCCTTTCACTTGCAAACTACACTCCATACATTTATACGGGTATGTACTAGCCCCAAATCGGTTTTAAAGTGAAAACTGTAGGATCATCAAACCGGTACTAGGTAACAGACTGAGAATCCAGTGTAAATGTTTCTCCTGCACCATTTACCTTTGTGCTAGATGAATGAACGTCTCTCCACATGCTCTGTTCTAGAGAAAAGTGTGTGTGAAGCCGAACTTCTCCTTGCATGTTAGGAATACAAATATTCATTTCAGTTGCAATCTACACTCCATACATATATATGGGGAGGAAATAGCTCCAACTCGGTTTTACAGTGAAAACTGCAAAAACATCAACTTGGCACTACTAAAGAGACTGAGAAACCAGACTAAATGTTTCTCTTGCAAAAAGTTCCCCTTGTGCTAGATGAACGAACGTCTCTCCACATGCTCAGTTCTGAGAGATTATTGTGTGTGAAAGCCGTCCTACACATAGCTTGCAGGGATCACATAATTTCTTTTCAGTTGCAAACTAAATTCCATACATATATATGGGGAGGTAAAAGCTCCAATTCGGTTTTACAGTGAAAACTGCAGGTACATCAAACATTCACTAATAACAGTCTGAGAATCCAGAGTAAAACTTACTACTGCAAACCTTACCCTTTGTGCAAGGTGAATGAACGTCTATCCACAGGCTCAGGTCTGGAGATAAGTGTGTGCGAAGCTGAACTTCACATAGCTTGTTTGGAATACAAATTTTCTTTTCAGTTGCAAACAACACTCCATACATATATATGGGGAGGTACAAACTCAAGTTCGGATTTACAGTGAAAACTACAGGAACATCAACTCGGCAGTAGGAAAGAGACAGAGAAATCAGACTATATGTTTCTCTTGCAACCTGTTCCATTTGTGCTAGATGAACGAACGTCTCTCCATATGCTCAGTTCTGAGAGATAAGTGTGTGTTAAAGCCTTTTTTCAACTATCTTGTTGGGAACACAAAAATTCTTTTCAGTTTCAAACTACACTCCATACATATATACGGGGAGGTAAAAGCTCCAACACCATTTTACATTGAAAACTGTAAGAAATTCAAACCGGAACTAGGAAACAGACTGAGAAACAAGAATAAACGTTGCTCCTGCAAACCATTCCCTTTGTGCTAGATGAACGAACGTCTCTCCACATGCTCAGTTCTGAGAGATAAGTGTGTGTGAATGCCGCACTTCACATAACTTTTTGGGAACACAAAGTTTCTTTTCAGTTTCTAACTGCACTCCATATATTTATATGGGGATTTACTAGATCCAAATAGGGTTTATATTGAAAACTGGAGGAAATTCTAACCGTTACTAGGAAACAGACTGAGAAACCAGAGTAAATTTTTCCTGCCAACCTTTCACTTTGTGCTAGATGAACGAACGTCTCTCCACATGCTCAGTTCTGAGAGATTATTGTGTGTGAAAGCCGTCTTTCACCTAGCTTGTTGGGAACACAAAACTTCCTTTCACTTGCAAACTACACTCCATAAATATATGCGGGGATGTACTAGCTCCAAATCGGTTTTAATGTGAAAACTGTAGGATCATCAAACCGGTATTAGGAAACAGACTGAGAATCCAGAGTAAATGTTTCTCCTGCACCATTTAACTTGTGCTAGATGAATGAACGTCTCTCCACATGCCCTTTTCAAGAGATAATTTTGTGTGAAGCCGAACTTCTCATTGCATGTTAGGAATAAAAATTTTCATTTCAGTTGCTATCTACACTCCGTACATATATATGGGGATGTAATAGCTCCAACTCGGGTTTACAGTGAAAACTGCAAAAACATCAACTTGGCACTAGGAAAGAGACTGAGAAACCAGACTAAATGTTTCTCTTGCAACCCGTTCCATTTGTGATAGATGAACGAAAGTATCTCCACATGCTCAGTTCTGAAAGATAAGTGTGTGTGAAAGCCGTCCTTCCCCTAGCATGTTGGAAACACAAAGTTTCTTTTCAGTAGCAAACTACATTCCATACATATATATGGGGATGTACTAGCTCCAAATCTGTTCTACAGTGAAAACTGTAGGAACATCTTACCGACACTAGGAAACAGACTTAGAAACCAGAGTAAACTTTCTCCTGCAAACAGTTCACATTGTGCTAGATGAAAGAATGTCTCTCCACATGCTCAGATCTGAGAGATAATTGTGTGTGAAAGCCGTCCTTCACATAGCTTGTTGGGAACACAAGGTTACTTTTTAGCTGCAAACTAAAATCCATACATGTATACGGGGATGTACTAGTACCAACTAGGTTTTAAAATGAAAACTGTAGGATATTCAAACAGGTACTAGGAAAAAGACTGAGAAACCAGAGTAAAAGTGTCTCCTGAATCATATTCCTTTTGTGCTAGATGAACGAATATCTCTCCACATGCTCTGTTCTGAGAGATAAGTGTGTCTGAAAGCCGTCTTTCACATAGCTTGCTAGGATCACAAAATTTCTTTTCAGTTGCAAACTCCATCCATACATTTATACGGGGAGTTTCTACCTCCAGTTCGGTTTTACAGTGAAAAATACAGGAACATCATATCGGCACTAGCATATAGTCTAAGAAACCAGACTATATGTTTCACTTGCAACCGGTTTACTTTATGCTAGATGAACGAACGTCTCTCCATATGCTCAGTTCTGAGAGATAAGTGTGTGTTAAAGCCGTCTTTCAACTAGCTTGTTGGGAACACAAAAATTATTTTCAGTTTCAAACTACAATCCATACATATATACGGGGAGGGACAAGCTCCAACACCATTTTACATTGAAAACTGTAAGAAATTCAAACCGGAACTAGGAAACAGACTGAGAACCAAGAATAAACGTTGCTCCTGCAAACCATTCCCTTTGTGCTAGATGAACGAACGTCTCTCCACATGCTCAGTTCTGAGAGATAAGTGTGTGTGAATGCCGCCCTTCACATAACTTTTTGGGAACACAAATTTTCTTTTCAGTTTCTAACTACACTCCATATATTTACATGGGGATTTAGTAGATCCAAATAGGGTTTATAGTGAAAACTGGAGGAAATTCTAACCGTTACCAGGAAACAGACTGAGAAACCAGAGTAAATTTTTCCTGCCAACCTTTCACTTTGTGCTAGATGAACGAACGTCTCTCCACATGCTCAGTTCTGAGAGATTATTGTGTGTGAAAGCCGTCTTTCACCTAGCTTGTTGGGAACACAAAACTTCCTTTCACTTGCAAACTACACTCCATACATATATGCGGGGATGTACTAGCTCCAAATCGGTTTTAATGTGAAAACTGTAGGATCATCAAACCGGTATTAGGAAACAGACTGAGAATCCAGAGTAAATGTTTCTCCTGCACCATTTACCTTTGTGCTAGATGAATGAACGTCTCTCCACATGCTCTTTTCAAGAGATAATTTTGTGTGAAGCCGAACTTCACATTGCATGTTAGGAATACAAATTTTCATTTCAGTTGCTATCTACACTCCGTACATATATATGGGGATGTAATAGCTCCAACTCGGGTTTACAGTGAAAACTGCAAAACATCAACTTGGCACTAGGAAAGAGACTGAGAAACCAGACTAAATGTTTCTCTTGCAACCCGTTCCATTTGTGATAGATGAACGAAAGTATCTCCACATGCTCAGTTCTGAAAGATAAGTGTGTGTGAAAGCCGTCCTTCCCCTAGCATGTTGGAAAAAAAAGTTTCTTTACAGTAGCAAACTACATTCCATACATATATATGGGGATGTACAAGCTCCAAATCTGTTCTACAGTGAAAACTGTAGGAACATCTTACCGACACTAGGAAACAGACTTAGAAACCAGAGTAAACTTTCTCCTGCAAACAGTTCACATTGTGCTAGATGAAAGAATGTCTCTCCACATGCTCAGATCTGAGAGATAATTGTGTGTGTAAGCCGTCCTTCATATAGCATGTAGGGAAAACAAGGTTTCATTTAAGCTGCAAACAAAAATCCATACATATATACGGGGATGTACTAGTTCCAACTCGGTTATAAAATCAAAACTGTAGGATTTTCAAACAGGTACTAGGAAAAAGACTGAGAAACCAGAGTAAAAGTGTCTCATGAATCATATTCCTTTTGTGCTAGGTGAACGAATATCTCTCCACATGCTCTGTTCTGAGAGATAAGTGTGTCTGAAAGCCGTCTTTCACATAGCTTGCTGGGATCACAAAATTTCTTTTCAGTTGCAAACTACACTCCATACATATATATGGGGAGGTAAAAGCTCCAATTCGGTTTTACAGTGAAAACTGCAGGTACATCAAACATGCACTAATAACAGTCTGAGGATCCAGAGTAAAACTTACTACTGCAAACCTTACCCTTTGTGCAAGATGAATGAACGTCTCTCCACAGGCTCAGGTATGGAGATAAGTGTGTGTGAAGCTGAACTTCACATAGCTTCTTAGGAATACAAATTTTCTTTTCAGTTGCAAACAACACTCCATACATATATATGGGGAGGTACTAACTCCAGCTCGGATTTACAGTGAAAACTACAGGAACATCAACTCGGCAGTAGGAAAGAGACAGAGAAATCAGACTATATGTTTCACTTGCAACCCGTTCCAATTTTGCTAGATGAACGAACGTCTCTCCATATGCTCAGTTCTGAGAGATAAGTGTGTGTTAAAGCCGTTTTTCAACTATCTTGTTGGGAACACAAAAATTCTTTTCAGTTTCAAACTACACTGCATACATATATACGGGGAGGTAGAAGCTCCAACACCATTTTACAGTTAAAAAATTTAAGAAATTCAAACCGGAACTAGGAAACAGACTGAGAACCAAGAATAAACATTGCTCCTGCAAACCATTCCCTTTGTGCTAGATGAACGAACGTCTCTCCACATGCTCAGTTCTCAGAGATAAGTGTGTGTGAATACCGCACTTCACATAACTTTTTGGGAACACAAAGTTTCTTTTCAGTTTCTAACTACACTCCATATATTTATATGGGGATTTACTAGATCCAAATAGTGTTTATAGTGAAAACTGGAGGAAATTCTAACCGTTACCAGGAAACAGACTGAGAAACCAGAGTAAATTTTTCCTGCCAACTTTTCACTTTGTGCTAGATGAACGAACGTCTCTCCACATGCTCAGTTCTGAGAGATTAATGTGTGTGAAAGCCGTTCTTCACCTAGCTTGTTGGGAACACAAAGATACTTTTCAGTTGCAAACTACACTCCATAAATATATACGGGGTTGTACTAGCTCCAAATCTGTTTTAAAGTGAAAACTGAAGTATCTTTAAACCGGCACTAGGAAACATACTGAGAAACCAGACTAAAATTTTCTAATTCAAATCGTTCCCTTTGTGTTACATTTACGAACTTCTCTCCACTAGCTCAATTCTGAGAGATAAGTGTGTGTGAATGCCGTCCTTCACATAGCTTGTTGGAAACGAAAAAACTCTTTTCAGTTGCAAACTACTCTCCATACATATATATTGGGAGTTACTAGCTCCAAATCGGTTTTACACTGAAAAATGCAGTAAATTCAAACCGGCACTAGGAAACAGACTGAGAAAACAGAGTAATAGTTTCTCCTGCAAACCGTTCCCCTTGTGCTAGATGAACGAACGTCTCTCCACATGCTCAGTTCTGAGAGATTATTTTGTGTGATAGCTGTCCTACATATACCTTGCAGGGATCACAAAATATCTTTTCAGTTGCAAACTAAATTCCCTACATATATAAGGGGAGGTAAAAGCTCCAAATCGGTTTTACACTGAAAAATGCAGTAAATTCAAACCGGCACTAGGAAACAGACTGAGAAAACAGAGTAATAGTTTCTCCTGCAAACCGTTCCATTTGTGCTAGATGAATGAACGTCTCTCCACATGCTCAATTCTAGAGATAAGTTTGTGTGAAGCCAAAGTTCACTTAACTTGTTGGGAACACAAATTTTCTTTTCAGTTGCAAACAATACACCATACAAATATATGGGGTGGTACAAGCTCCAACTCGGTTTTACAGTGAAAATTGCTGGAATTTCAACCCGGTACTAGGAAACAGGCTGAGAAACCACAGTAAAAGTTTCTCCTGCAACCCGTTCCCTTTGTGCTAGATGAACGAATGTCTCTCCACATGCTCATTTCTGAGAGATAATTGTGTGTGAAAGCCATCCTTCACATAGCTTGTTGGGAACACAAAATTTCTTTTCAGAGGCAAACTACACTCCATACATATATATGGGGAGGAACAAGCTCCAAATCGTTTTTACTGTGAAAACTGCAGGAACATAAAACAGGCACTATGAAACAGAATGAGAATCCAGAGTAAAAATTTCTCCTGCAAACCGTTCCATTTGTGCTAGATGAATGAACGTCTCTCCATATATTCAGTTCTGAGAGATAAGTGTGTATGAAAGCCGTCCTTCAACTAGCTTGTTGGAAACACAAAGTTTCTTTTCAGTAGCAAACTGCACTCCATACAAATATATGTAGGAAGTAATATCTCCATCTCTGTTTAAGAGTGAACACTGCAGGGGTTCAAATCGGCACTAGGAAACAGACTGAGAAAGCAGAAAATTAATATCCCCAATTTCCCATTACATTTGTGCTAGATTAACGAACGTCTCTCCACATGCTCAGTTCTGAGAGAAAAGTGTTTGTGGAAGCCGTACTTCACATAGCTTGTTGGGAATACAAAGTTTGTTTTCAGTTGTAATCTACACTCCATAAATATATATGGGGAGGTACTAGATCCAAATCGGTTTTACTGTGAAAACTAGAGGAACTTCTAACCGACAATAGGAAACAGACAGAGAAACCAGAGTAAATTTTCTCCTGCAATCCGTTGACTTTGTGCTAGATTAACGAACGTCTCCCCACATGCTACTTTCTGAGAGATAAATGTGTGTGAAAGCCGTCCTTCACCTAGTTTGTTGGGAATACAAAGATACTTTTCATTTGCAAACTACAATGCATAAATATATACGGGGATGTACAAGCTCCAAATCGGTTTTAAACTGAAAAGTATAGTATCTTCAAACCGGCACTAGGAAACGTACTGAGAAACCAGACTAAAACTTTCTCATGCAACCCGTTCCCTTTGTGCTACATGTACGAACTTCTCTCCACATGCTCAGTTCTGAGAGATAAGTGTGTGTGAATGCCGTCCTTCACATAGCTTGTTGGGAACACAAAGTTTGTTTTCAGTTGTAAACTACACTCCATACATATATATGGGGATGTACTAGCTCCAAATCGGTTTTACAGTGAAAACTAGAGGAACTTCTAACGGTCAATAGGAAACTGACAGAGAAAACAGAGTAAACTTTCTCCTGCAACACTTTCACTTTGTGCTAGATGAACGAACGTCTCTCCACATGCTCAGTTCTGAGAGATAAGTGTGTGTGAAAGAAGTCCTTCACCTAGCTAGTTGGGAACACAAAACTTCCTTTCACTTGCAAACTACACTCCATACATTTATACGGGTATGTACTAGCCCCAAATCGGTTTTAAAGTGAAAACTGTAGGATCATCAAACCGGTACTAGGTAACAGACTGAGAATCCAGTGTAAATGTTTCTCCTGCACCATTTACCTTTGTGCTAGATGAATGAACGTCTCTCCACATGCTCTGTTCTAGAGAAAAGTGTGTGTGAAGCCGAACTTCTCCTTGCATGTTAGGAATACAAATAATCATTTCAGTTGCAATCTACACTCCATACATATATATGGGGATGTAATAGCTCCAACTCGGGTTTACAGTGAAAACTGCAAAAACATCAACTTGGCACTAGGAAAGAGACTGAGAAACCAGACTAAATGTTTCTCTTGCAACCCGTTCCATTTGTGATAGATGAACGAACGTATCTCCACATGCTCAGTTCTGAAAGATAAGTGTGTGTGAAAGCCGTCCTTCCCCTAGCATGTTGGAAAAAAAAGTTTCTTTACAGTAGCAAACTACATTCCATACATATATATGCGGATGTACTAGCTCCAAATCTGTTCTACAGTGAAAACTGTAGGAACTTCTTACCGACACTAGGAAACAGACTTAGAAACCAGAGTAAACTTTCTCCTGCAAACAGTTCACATTGTGCTAGATGAAAGAATGTCTCTCCACATGCTCAGTTCTGAGAGATAATTGTGTGTGAAAGCCGTCCTTCACATAGCTTGTTGGGAACACAAGGTTACTTTTCAGCTGCAAACTAAAATCCATACATGTGTACGGGGATGTACTAGTTCCAACTCGGTTTTAAAATGAAAACTGTAGGATATTCAAACAGGTACTAGGAAAAAGACTGAGAAACCAGAGTAAAAGTGTCTCCTGAATCATATTCCTTTGTGCTAGATGAACGAATATCTCTCCACATGCTCTGTTCTGAGAGATAAGTGTGTCTGAAAGCCGTCTTTCACATAGCTTGCTGGGATCACAAAATTTCTTTTCAGTTGCAAACTACACTCATACATATATATGGGGAGTTTCTACCTCCAGCTCGGTTTTACAGTGAAAACTACAGGAACATCATATCGGCACTAGCAAATTGTCTAAGAAACCAGACTTTATGTTTCTCTTGCAAACCGTTTACTTTATGCTAGATGAACGAACGTCTCTCCATATGCTCAGTTCTGAGAGATAAGTGTGTGTTAAAGCCGTCTTTCAACTAGCTTGTTGGGAACACAAAAATTCTTTTCAGTTTCAAATTACACTCCATACATATATACGGGAAGGGACAAGCTCCAACACCATTTTACAGTGAAAACTGCAAGAAATTGAAACCGGAACAAGGAAACAGACTGAGAAATCATTGTAAAAGTTTCTCCTGCTACCCTTTCCATTTGTGCTAGATGAACGAACGTCTCTCCACATGCTCAGTTCTGAGAGACATGATTGTGGTAGCCGTCATTCACCTAGCTTGTTGGGAACACAAAGTTTATTTTCAGTTGCAAACTATACACCATACAAATATATGGGGTGGTACAAGTTCCAACTCGGTTTTACAGTGAAAATTGCTGGAATTTCAACCCGGTACTAGGAAACAGGCTGAGAAACCACAGTAAAAGTTTCTCCTGCAACCCGTTCCCTTTGTGCTAGATGAAAGAATGTCTCTCCACATGCTCATTTCTGAGAGATAATTGTGTGTGAAAGCCATCCTTCACATAGCTTGTTGGGAACACAAAATTTCTTTTCAGTGTCAAACTACACTCCATACATATATATGGGGAGGTACAAGCTCCAAATCGTTTTTACTGTGAAAACTGCAGGAACATAAAACAGGCACTATGAAACAGAATGAGAATCCAGAGTAAAAATTTCTCCTGCAAACCGTTCCATTTGTGCTAGATGAATGAACGTCTCTCCATATCCTCAGTTCTGAGAGATAAGTGAGTATGAAAGCCGTCCTTCAACTAGCTTGTTGGAAACACAAAGTTTCTTTTCAGTAGCAAACTGCACTCCATACAAATATATGTAGGAAGTAATATCTCCATCTCTGTTTAAGAGTGAACACTGCAGGGGTTCAAATCGGCACTAGGAAACAGACTGAGAAAGCAGAAAATTAATATCCCCAATTTCCCATTACATTTGTGCTAGATTAACGAACGTCTCTCCACATGCTCAGTTCTGAGAGAAAAGTGTTTGTGGAAGCCGTACTTCACATAGCTTGTTGGGAATACAAAGTTTGTTTTCAGTTGTAAACTACACTCCATACATATATATGGGGAGGTACTAGATCCAAATCGGTTTTCCTGTGAAAACTAGAGGAACTTCTAACCGACAATAGGAAACAGACAGAGAAACCAGAGTAAATTTTCTCCTGCAATCCGTTGACTTTGTGCTAGATGAACGAACGTCTCCCCACATGCTCCTTTCTGAGAGATAAATGTGTGTGAAAGCCGTCCTTCACCTAGTATGTTGGGAACACAAAGATACTTTTCAGTTGCAAACTACAATGCATAAATATATACGGGGATGTACAAGCTCCCAAGCGGTTTTAAACTGAAAAGTATAGTATCTTCAAACCGGCACTAGGGAAAGTACTGAGAAACCAGACTAAAACTTTTTCATGCAACCCGTTCCCTTTGTGCTACATGTACGAACTTCTCTCCACATGCTCAGTTCTGAGAGATAAGTGTGTGTGAATGCCGTCCTTCACATAGCTTGTTGGGAACACAAAGTTTGTTTTCAGTTGTAAACTACACTCCATACATATATATGGGGATGTACTAGCTCCAAATCGGTTTTACAGTGAAAACTAGAGGAACTTCTAACCGACAATAGGAAACTGACAGAGAAACCAGAGTAAACTTTCTCCTGCAATCAGTTGACTTTGTGCTAGATGAACGAACGTCTCTCTTCATGCTGCGTTCTGAGAGATTATTGTGTGTGAAAGCCGTCCTTCACCTAGCTTGTTGGAAACACAGTTTCTTTTCAGTAGCAAACTACACTCCATACATATATATGTGGATGTACTAGCTCCAAATCCGTTCTACAGTGAAAATTGGAGGAACTTCTTACCGACACTAGGAAACAGACTTAGAAATCAGAGTTAACTTTCTCCTGCAAACAGTTCACATTGTGCTAGATGAAAGAATGTCTCTCCACATGCTCAGTTCTGAGAGATAATTGTGTGTGTAAGCCGTCCTTCATATAGCTTGTAGGGAAAACAAGGTTTCATTTAAGCTGCAAACAAAAATCCATACATATATACGGGGATGTACTAGTTCCAACTCGATTATAAAATGAAAACTGTAGGATTTTCAAACAGGTACTAGGAAAAAGACTGAGAAACCTGAGTAAAAGTGTCTCCTGAAACATATTCTTTTTTGTGCTAGATGAACGAATATCTTTCCACATGCTCAGGTCTGAGAGATATGTGTGTGTGAAAGCCGTCCTTCACCTAGCTTGTTGGGTACACAAAGTTTCTTTTAAGTTGCAAACTACACTCCATACATATATATGTAGGAAGTACTAGGTCCATCTCGGTTTTAGTGTGAAAACTGCAGGGATTTCTAACCGGCACTAAGAAACAGACTGAGAAAGCAGACAAATAATTTCTCCTAAATCCCGTTCGATTTGTGCTAGAGGAACGAATATCTCTCCACATGCTCTGTTCTGAGAGATAGGTGTGTCTGAAAGCCGTCCTTCACATAGCTTGCTGGGATCACAAAATTTCTTTTCAGTTGCAAACAACACTCCATACATATATATGGGGAGTTTCTACCTCCAGCTCGGTTTTACAGTGAAAACTACAGGAAGATCATCTCGGCACTAGCAAACAGTCTGAGAAAACAGACTATATGTTTCCCTTGCAACGCGTTTATTTTGTGCTAGATGAACGAACGTCTATCTATATGCTCATTTCTGAGAGATAAGTGTGTGTTAAAGCCGTCTTTCAACTAGCTTGTTGGGAACACAAAAATTCTTTTCAGTTTCAAACTACACTCCATACATATATACGGGGAGTTACAAGCTCCAACACCACTTTACAGTGAAAACTGCAAGAAATTCAAACCGGAACAAGGAAACAGACTGAGAAACCATTGTAAAAGTTTCTCCTGCTACCCTTTCCATTTGTGCTAGATGAACGAACGTCTCTACAAATGCTCAGTTCTGAGAGACAAGATTGTGTGGTAGCCGTCATTCACCTAGCTTGTTGGGAACACAAAGTTTATTTTCAGTTGCAAACTATACACCATACAAATATATTTGGTGGTACAAACTCCAACTCGGTTTTACAGTGAAAATTGCTGGAATTTCAACCCGGTACTAGGAAACAGGCTGAGAAACCACAGTAAAAGTTTCTCCTGCAACCCGTTCCCTTTGTGCTAGATGAACGAATGTCTCTCCACATGCTCATTTCTGAGAGATAATTGTGTGTGAAAGCCATCCTTCACATAGCTTGTTGGGAACACAAAATTTCTTTTCAGTGTCAAACTACACTCCATACATATATATGGGGAGGTACAAGCTCCAAATCGTTTTTACTGTGAAAACTGCAGGAACATAAAACAGGCACTATGAAACAGAATGAGAATCCAGAGTAAAAATTTCTCCTGCAAACCGTTCCATTTGTGCTAGATGAATGAACGTCTCTCCATATCCTCAGTTCTGAGAGATAAGTGTGTATGAAAGCCGTCCTTCAACTAGCTTGTTGGAAACACAAAGTTTCCTTTCAGTAGCCAACTGCACTCCATACAAATATATGTAGGAAGTAATATCTCCATCTCTGTTTAAGAGTGAACACTGCAGGTGTTCAAATCGGCACTAGGAAACAGACTGAGAAAGCAGAAAATTAATATCCCCAATTTCCCATTACATTTGTGCTAGATTAACGAACGTCTCTCCACATGCTCAGTTCTGAGAGAAAAGTGTTTGTGGAAGCCGTACTTCACATAGCTTGTTGGGAATACAAAGTTTGTTTTCAGTTGTAAACTACACTCCATACATATATATGGGGAGGTACTAGATCCAAATCGGTTTTCCTGTGAAAACTAGAGGAATTTCTAACCGACAATAGGAAACAGACAGAGAAACCAGAGTAAATTTTCTCCTGCAATCCGTTGACTTTGTGCTAGATGAACGAACGTCTCCCCACATGCTCCTTTCTGAGAGATAAATGTGTGTGAAAGCCGTCCTTCACCTAGTTTGTTGGGAACACAAAGATACTTTTCAGTTGCAAACTACAATGCATAAATATATACGGGGATGTACAAGCTCCAAATCGGTTTTAAACTGAAAAGTATAGTATCTTCAAACCGGCACTAGGGAAAGTACTGAGAAACCAGACTAAAACTTTCTCATGCAACCCGTTCCCTTTGTGCTACATGTACGAACTTCTCTCCACATGCTCAGTTCTGAGAGATAAGTGTGTGTGAATGCCGTCCTTCACATAGCTTGTTGGGAACACAAAGTTTGTTTTCAGTTGTAAACTACAATCCATACATATATATGGGGATGTACTAGCTCCAAATCGGTTTTACAGTGAAAACTAGAGGAACTTCTAACCGACAATAGGAAACTGACCGAGAAACCAGAGTAAACTTTCTCCTGCAATCCGTTGACTTTGTGCTAGATGAACGAACGTCTCTCCACATGCTCAGTTCTGAGAGATAAGTGTGTGTCAAAGCCGAACTTCACCTAGCTAGTTGGGAACACAAAACTTCCTTTCACTTGCAAACTACACTCCATACATTTTTACGGGTATGTACTAGCCCCAAATCGGTTTTAAAGTGAAAACTGTAGGATCATCAAACCGGTACTAGGTAACAGACTGAGAATCCAGTGTAAATGTTTCTCCTGCACCATTTACCTTTGTGCTAGATGAATGAACGTCTCTCCACATGCTCTGTTCTAGAGAAAAGTGTGTGTGAAGCCGAACTTCTCCTTGCATGTTAGGAATACAAATATTCATTTCAGTTGCAATCTACACTCCATACATATATATGGGGATGTAATAGCTCCAACTCGGGTTTACAGTGAAAACTGCAAAAACATCAACTTGGCACTAGGAAAGAGACTGAGAAACCAGACTAAATGTTTCTCTTGCAACCCGTTCCATTTGTGATAGATGAACGAACGTATCTCCACATGCTCAGTTCTGAAAGATAAGTGTGTGTGAAAGCCGTCCTTCCCCTAGCATGTTGGAAAAAAAAGTTTCTTTACAGTAGCAAACTACATTCCATACATATATATGCGGATGTACTAGCTCCAAATCTGTTCTACAGTGAAAACTGTAGGAACTTCTTACTGACACTAGGAAACAGACTTAGAAACCAGAGTAAACTTTCTCCTGCAAACAGTTCACATTGTGCTAGATGAAAGAATGTCTCTCCACATGCTCAGTTCTGAGAGATAATTGTGTGTGAAAGCCGTCCTTCACATAGCTTGTTGGGAACACAAGGTTACTTTCAGCTGCAAACTAAAATCCATACATGTGTACGGGGATGTACTAGTTCCAACTCGGTTTTAAAATGAAAACTGTAGGATATTCAAACAGGTACTAGGAAAAAGACTGAGAAACCAGAGTAAAAGTGTCTCCTGAATCATATTCCTTTTGTGCTAGATGAACGAATATCTCTCCACATGCTCTGTTCTGAGAGATAAGTGTGTCTGAAAGCCGTCTTTCACATAGCTTGCTGGGATCACAAAATTTCTTTTCAGTTGCAAACTACACTCATACATATATATGGGGAGTTTCTACCTCCAGCTCGGTTTTACAGTGAAAACTACAGGAACATCATATCGGCACTAGCAAATTGTCTAAGAAACCAGATTTTATGTTTCTCTTGCAAACCGTTTACTTTATGCTAGATGAACGAACGTCTCTCCATATGCTCAGTTCTGAGAGATAAGTGTGTGTTAAAGCCGTCTTTCAACTAGCTTGTTGGGAACACAAAAATTCTTTTCAGTTTCAAATTACACTCCATACATATATACGGGAAGGGACAAGCTCCAACACCATTTTACAGTGAAAACTGCAAGAAATTGAAACCGGAACAAGGAAACAGACTGAGAAATCATTGTAAAAGTTTCTCCTGCTACCCTTTCCATTTGTGCTAGATGAACGAACGTCTCTCCACATGCTCAGTTCTGAGAGACAAGATTGTGTGGTAGCCGTCATTCACCTAGCTTGTTGGGAACACAAAGTTTATTTTCAGTTGCAAACTATACACCATACAAATATATGGGGTGGTACAAGCTCCAACTCGGTTTTTACAATGAAAATTGCTGGAATTTCAACCCGGTACTAGGAAACAGGCTGAGAAACCACAGTAAAAGTTTCTCCTGCAACCCGTTCCCTTTGTGCTAGATGAACGAATGTCTCTCCACATGCTCATTTCTGAGAGATAATTGTGTGTGAAAGCCATCCTTCACATAGCTTGTTGGGAACACAAAATTTCTTTTCAGTGTCAAACTACACTCCATACATATATATGGGGAGGTACAAGCTCCAAATCGTTTTTACTGTGAAAACTGCAGGAACATAAAACAGGCACTATGAAACAGAATGAGAATCCAGAGTAAAAATTTCTCCTGCAAACCGTTCCATTTGTGCTAGATGAATGAACGTCTCTCCATATCCTCAGTTCTGAGAGATAAGTGTGTATGAAAGCCGTCCTTCAACTAGCTTGTTGGAAACACAAAGTTTCCTTTCAGTAGCCAACTGCACTCCATACAAATATATGTAGGAAGTAATATCTCCATCTCTGTTTAAGAGTGAACACTGCAGGTGTTCAAATCGGCACTAGGAAACAGACTGAGAAAGCAGAAAATTAATATCCCCAATTTCCCATTACATTTGTGCTAGATTAACGAACGTCTCTCCACATGCTCAGTTCTGAGAGAAAAGTGTTTGTGGAAGCCGTACTTCACATAGCTTGTTGGGAATACAAAGTTTGTTTTCAGTTGTAAACTACACTCCATACATATATATGGGGAGGTACTAGATCCAAATCGGTTTTCCTGTGAAAACTAGAGGAATTTCTAACCGACAATAGGAAACAGACAGAGAAACCAGAGTAAATTTTCTCCTGCAATCCGTTGACTTTGTGCTAGATGAACGAACGTCTCCCCACATGCTCCTTTCTGAGAGATAAATGTGTGTGAAAGCCGTCCTTCACCTAGTTTGTTGGGAACACAAAGATACTTTTCAGTTGCAAACTACAATGCATAAATATATACGGGGATGTACAAGCTCCAAATCGGTTTTAAACTGAAAAGTATAGTATCTTCAAACCGGCACTAGGGAAAGTACTGAGAAACCAGACTAAAACTTTCTCATGCAACCCGTTCCCTTTGTGCTACATGTACGAACTTCTCTCCACATGCTCAGTTCTGAGAGATAAGTGTGTGTGAATGCCGTCCTTCACATAGCTTGTTGGGAACACAAAGTTTGTTTTCAGTTGTAAACTACAATCCATACATATATATGGGGATGTACTAGCTCCAAATCGGTTTTACAGTGAAAACTAGAGGAACTTCTAACCGACAATAGGAAACTGACCGAGAAACCAGAGTAAACTTTCTCCTGCAATCCGTTGACTTTGTGCTAGATGAACGAACGTCTCTCCACATGCTCAGTTCTGAGAGATAAGTGTGTGTCAAAGCCGAACTTCACCTAGCTAGTTGGGAACACAAAACTTCCTTTCACTTGCAAACTACACTCCATACATTTTTACGGGTATGTACTAGCCCCAAATCGGTTTTAAAGTGAAAACTGTAGGATCATCAAACCGGTACTAGGTAACAGACTGAGAATCCACAGTAAATGTTTCTCCTGCACCATTTACCTTTGTGCTAGATGAATGAACGTCTCTCCACATGCTCTGTTCTAGAGAAAAGTGTGTGTGAAGCCGAACTTCTCCTTGCATGTTAGGAATACAAATATTCATTTCAGTTGCAATCTACACTCCATACATATATATGGGGATGTAATAGCTCCAACTCGGGTTTACAGTGAAAACTGCAAAAACATCAACTTGGCACTAGGAAAGAGACTGAGAAACCAGACTAAATGTTTCTCTTGCAACCCGTTCCATTTGTGATAGATGAACGAACGTATCTCCACATGCTCAGTTCTGAAAGATAAGTGTGTGTGAAAGCCGTCCTTCCCCTAGCATGTTGGAAAAAAAAGTTTCTTTACAGTAGCAAACTACATTCCATACATATATATGCGGATGTACTAGCTCCAAATCTGTTCTACAGTGAAAACTGTAGGAACTTCTTACTGACACTAGGAAACAGACTTAGAAACCAGAGTAAACTTTCTCCTGCAAACAGTTCACATTGTGCTAGATGAAAGAATGTCTCTCCACATGCTCAGTTCTGAGAGATAATTGTGTGTGAAAGCCGTCCTTCACATAGCTTGTTGGGAACACAAGGTTACTTTTCAGCTGCAAACTAAAATCCATACATGTGTACGGGGATGTACTAGTTCCAACTCGGTTTTAAAATGAAAACTGTAGGATATTCAAACAGGTACTAGGAAAAAGACTGAGAAACCAGAGTAAAAGTGTCTCCTGAATCATATTCCTTTTGTGCTAGATGAACGAATATCTCTCCACATGCTCTGTTCTGAGAGATAAGTGTGTCTGAAAGCCGTCTTTCACATAGCTTGCTGGGATCACAAAATTTCTTTTCAGTTGCAAACTACACTCATACATATATATGGGGAGTTTCTACCTCCAGCTCGGTTTTACAGTGAAAACTACAGGAACATCATATCGGCACTAGCAAATTGTCTAAGAAACCAGATTTTATGTTTCTCTTGCAAACCGTTTACTTTATGCTAGATGAACGAACGTCTCTCCATATGCTCAGTTCTGAGAGATAAGTGTGTGTTAAAGCCGTCTTTCAACTAGCTTGTTGGGAACACAAAAATTCTTTTCAGTTTCAAATTACACTCCATACATATATACGGGAAGGGACAAGCTCCAACACCATTTTACAGTGAAAACTGCAAGAAATTGAAACCGGAACAAGGAAACAGACTGAGAAATCATTGTAAAAGTTTCTCCTGCTACCCTTTCCATTTGTGCTAGATGAACGAACGTCTCTCCACATGCTCAGTTCTGAGAGACAAGATTGTGTGGTAGCCGTCATTCACCTAGCTTGTTGGGAACACAAAGTTTATTTTCAGTTGCAAACTATACACCATACAAATATATGGGGTGGTACAAGCTCCAACTCGGTTTTACAATGAAAATTGCTGGAATTTCAACCCGGTACTAGGAAACAGGCTGAGAAACCACAGTAAAAGTTTCTCCTGCAACCCGTTCCCTTTGTGCTAGATGAACGAATGTCTCTCCACATGCTCATTTCTGAGAGATAATTGTGTGTGAAAGCCATCCTTCACATAGCTTGTTGGGAACACAAAATTTCTTTTCAGTGTCAAACTACACTCCATACATATATATGGGGAGGTACAAGCTCCAAATCGTTTTTACTGTGAAAACTGCAGGAACATAAAACAGGCACTATGAAACAGAATGAGAATCCAGAGTAAAAATTTCTCCTGCAAACCATTCCATTTGTGCTAGATGAATGAACGTCTCTCCATATCCTCAGTTCTGAGAGATAAGTGTGTATGAAAGCCGTCCTTCAACTAGCTTGTTGGAAACACAAAGTTTCTTTTCAGTAGCAAACTGCACTCCATACAAATATATGTAGGAAGTAATATCTCCATCTCTGTTTAAGAGTGAACACTGCAGGGGTTCAAATCGGCACTAGGAAACAGACTGAGAAAGCAGAAAATTAATATCCCCAATTTCCCATTACATTTGTGCTAGATTAACGAACGTCTCTCCACATGCTCAGTTCTGAGAGAAAAGTGTTTGTGGAAGCCGTACTTCACATAGCTTGTTGGGAATACAAAGTTTGTTTTCAGTTGTAAACTACACTCCATACATATATATGGGGAGGTACTAGATCCAAATCGGTTTTACTGTGAAAACTAGAGGAACTTCTAACCGACAATAGGAAACAGACAGAGAAACCAGAGTAAATTTTCTCCTGCAATCCGTTGACTTTGTGCTAGATGAACGAACGTCTCCCCACATGCTCCTTTCTGAGAGATAAATGTGTGTGAAAGCCGTCCTTCACCTAGTATGTTGGGAACACAAAGATACTTTTCAGTTGCAAACTACAATGCATAAATATATACGGGGATGTACAAGCTCCCAAGCGGTTTTAAACTGAAAAGTATAGTATCTTCAAACCGGCACTAGGGAAAGTACTGAGAAACCAGACTAAAACTTTTTCATGCAACCCGTTCCCTTTGTGCTACATGTACGAACTTCTCTCCACATGCTCAGTTCTGAGAGATAAGTGTGTGTGAATGCCGTCCTTCACATAGCTTGTTGGGAACACAAAGTTTGTTTTCAGTTGTAAACTACACTCCATACATATATATGGGGATGTACTAGCTCCAAATCGGTTTTACAGTGAAAACTAGAGGAACTTCTAACCGACAATAGGAAACTGACAGAGAAACCAGAGTAAACTTTCTCCTGCAATCAGTTGACTTTGTGCTAGATGAACGAACGTCTCTCTTCATGCTGCGTTCTGAGAGATTATTGTGTGTGAAAGCCGTCCTTCACCTAGCTTGTTGGAAACACAGTTTCTTTTCAGTAGCAAACTACACTCCATACATATATATGTGGATGTACTAGCTCCAAATCCGTTCTACAGTGAAAATTGGAGGAACTTCTTACCGACACTAGGAAACAGACTTAGAAATCAGAGTTAACTTTCTCCTGCAAACAGTTCACATTGTGCTAGATGAAAGAATGTCTCTCCACATGCTCAGTTCTGAGAGATAATTGTGTGTGTAAGCCGTCCTTCATATAGCTTGTAGGGAAAACAAGGTTTCATTTAAGCTGCAAACAAAAATCCATACATATATACGGGGATGTACTAGTTCCAACTCGATTATAAAATGAAAACTGTAGGATTTTCAAACAGGTACTAGGAAAAAGACTGAGAAACCTGAGTAAAAGTGTCTCCTGAAACATATTCTTTTTTGTGCTAGATGAACGAATATCTTTCCACATGCTCAGGTCTGAGAGATATGTGTGTGTGAAAGCCGTCCTTCACCTAGCTTGTTGGGTACACAAAGTTTCTTTTAAGTTGCAAACTACACTCCATACATATATATGTAGGAAGTACTAGGTCCATCTCGGTTTTAGTGTGAAAACTGCAGGGATTTCTAACCGGCACTAAGAAACAGACTGAGAAAGCAGACAAATAATTTCTCCTAAATCCCGTTCGATTTGTGCTAGAGGAACGAATATCTCTCCACATGCTCTGTTCTGAGAGATAGGTGTGTCTGAAAGCCGTCCTTCACATAGCTTGCTGGGATCACAAAATTTCTTTTCAGTTGCAAACAACACTCCATACATATATATGGGGAGTTTCTACCTCCAGCTCGGTTTTACAGTGAAAACTACAGGAAGATCATCTCGGCACTAGCAAACAGTCTGAGAAAACAGACTATATGTTTCCCTTGCAACGCGTTCATTTTGTGCTAGATGAACGAACGTCTATCTATATGCTCATTTCTGAGAGATAAGTGTGTGTTAAAGCCGTCTTTCAACTAGCTTGTTGGGAACACAAAAATTCTTTTCAGTTTCAAACTACACTCCATACATATATACGGGGAGTTACAAGCTCCAACACCACTTTACAGTGAAAACTGCAAGAAATTCAAACCGGAACAAGGAAACAGACTGAGAAACCATTGTAAAAGTTTCTCCTGCTACCCTTTCCATTTGTGCTAGATGAACGAACGTCTCTCCAAATGCTCAGTTCTGAGAGACAAGATTGTGTGGTAGCCGTCATTCACCTAGCTTGTTGGGAACACAAAGTTTATTTTCAGTTGCAAACTATACACCATACAAATATATTTGGTGGTACAAACTCCAACTCGGTTTTACAGTGAAAATTGCTGGAATTTCAACCCGGTACTAGGAAACAGGCTGAGAAACCACAGTAAAAGTTTCTCCTGCAACCCGTTCCCTTTGTGCTAGATGAACGAATGTCTCTCCACATGCTCATTTCTGAGAGATAATTGTGTGTGAAAGCCATCCTTCACATAGCTTGTTGGGAACACAAAATTTCTTTTCAGTGTCAAACTACACTCCATAAATATATATGGGGAGGTACAAGCTCCAAATCGTTTTTACTGTGAAAACTGCAGGAACATAAAACAGGCACTATGAAACAGAATGAGAATCCAGAGTAAAAATTTCTCCTGCAAACCGTTCCATTTGTGCTAGATGAATGAACGTCTCTCCATATCCTCAGTTCTGAGAGATAAGTGTGTATGAAAGCCGTCCTTCAACTAGCTTGTTGGAAACACAAAGTTTCTTTTCAGTAGCAAACTGCACTCCATACAAATATATGTAGGAAGTAATATCTCCATCTCTGTTTAAGAGTGAACACTGCAGGTGTTCAAATCGGCACTAGGAAACAGACTGAGAAAGCAGAAAATTAATATCCCCAATTTCCCATTACATTTGTGCTAGATTAACGAACGTCTCTCCACATGCTCAGTTCTGAGAGAAAAGTGTTTGTGGAAGCCGTACTTCACATAGCTTGTGGGGAATACAAAGTTTGTTTTCAGTTGTAAACTACACTCCATACATATATATGGGGAGGTACTAGATCCAAATCGGTTTTCCTGTGAAAACTAGAGGAACTTCTAACCGACAATAGGAAACAGACAGAGAAACCAGAGTAAATTTTCTCCTGCAATCCGTTGACTTTGTGCTAGATGAACGAACGTCTCCCCACATGCTCCTTTCTGAGAGATAAATGTGTGTGAAAGCCGTCCTTCACCTAGTTTGTTGGGAACACAAAGATACTTTTCAGTTGCAAACTACAATGCATAAATATATATGGGGATGTACAAGCTCCAAATCGGTTTTAAACTGAAAAGTATAGTATCTTCAAACCGGCACTAGGGAAAGTACTGAGAAACCAGACTAAAACTTTCTCATGCAACAAGTTCCCTTTGTGCTACATGTACGAACTTCTCTCCACATGCTCAATTCTGAGAGATAAGTGTGTGTGAATGCCGTCCTTCACATAGCTTGTTGGGAACACAAAGTTTGTTTTCAGTTGTAAACTACAATCCATACATATATATGGGGATGTACTAGCTCCAAATCGGTTTTACAGTGAAAACTAGAGGAACTTCTAACCGACAATAGGAAACTGACAGAGAAACCAGAGTAAACTTTCTCCTGCAATCCGTTGACTTTGTGCTAGATGAACGAACGTCTCTCCACATGCTCAGTTCTGAGAGATAAGTGTGTGTCAAAGCCGAACTTCACCTAGCTAGTTGGGAACACAAAACTTCCTTTCACTTGCAAACTACACTCCATACATTTTTACGGGTATGTACTAGCCCCAAATCGGTTTTAAAGTGAAAACTGTAGGATCATCAAACCGGTACTAGGTAACAGACTGAGAATCCAGTGTAAATGTTTCTCCTGCACCATTTACATTTGTGCTAGATGAATGAACGTCTCTCCACATCCTCTGTTCTAGAGAAAAGTGTGTGTGAAGCCGAACTTCTACTTGCATGTTAGGAATACAAATTTTCATTTCAGTTGCAATCTACACTCCATACATATATATGGGGAGGAAATAGCTCCAACTCGGGTTTACAGTGAAAACTGCAAAAACATCAACTTGGCACTACTAAAGGGACTGAGAAACCATATTAAATGTTTCTCTCGCAACCCGTTCCCTTTGTGATAGATGAACGAACGTCTCTCCACATGCTCATTTCTGAGAGATAATTGTGTGTGAAAGCCGTTCTTCACCTAGCTTGTTGGAAACACAGTTTCTTTTCAGTAGCAAACTACACTCCATACATATATATGTGGATGTACTAGCTCCAAATCTCTTCTACAGTGAAATTTGGAGGAACTTCTTACCGACACTAGGAAACAGACTTAGAAACCACAGTTAACTTTCTCCTGCAAACAGTTCACATTGTGCTAGATGAAAGAATGTCTCTCCACATGCTCAGTTCTGAGAGATAATTGTGTGTGTAAGCTGTCCTTCACACAGCTTGTAGGGAAAACAAGGTTTCATTTAAGCTGCAAACAAAAATCCATACATATATACGGGGATATACTAGTTCCAACTCGGTTATAAAATGAAAACTGTAGGATTTTCAAACAGGTACTAGGAAAAAGACTGAGAAACCTGAGTAAATGTGTCTCCTGAAACATATTCTTTTTTGTGCTAGATGAACGAATATCTTTCCACAAGCTCAGGTCTGAGAGATATGTTTGTGTGAAAGCCGTCCTTCACCTAGCTTGTTGGGAACACAAAGTTTCTTTTAAGTTGCAAACTACACTCCATACATATATATGTAGGAAGTACTAGGTCCATCTCGGTTTTAGTGTGAAAACTGCAGGGATTTCTAACCGGCACTAAGAAACAGACTGAGAAAGCAGACAAATAATTTCTCCTAAATCCCGTTCGATTTGTGCTAGAGGAACGAATATCTCTCCACATGCTCTGTTCTGAGAGATAAGTGTGTCTGAAAGCCGTCCTTCACATAGCTTGCTGGGATCACAAAATTTCTTTTCAGTTGCAAACAACACTCCATACATATATATGGGGAGTTTCTACCTCCAGCTCGGTTTTACAGTGAAAACTACAGGAAGATCATCTCGGCACTATCAAACAGTCTGAGAAAACAGACTATATGTTTCCCTTGCAACGCGTTCATTTTGTGCTAGATGAACGAACGTCTATCTATATGCTCATTTCTGAGAGTTAAGTGTGTGTTAAAGCCGTCTTTCAACTAGCTTGTTGGGAACACAAAAATTCTTTTCAGTTTCAAACTACACTCCATACATATATACGGGGAGTTACAAGCTCCAACACCACTTTACAGTGAAAACTGCAACAAATTCAAACCGGAACAAGGAAACAGACTGAGAAACCATTGTAAAAGTTTCTCCTGCTACCCTTTCCATTTGTGCTAGATGAACGAAAGTCTCTCCACATGCTGAGTTCTGAGAGACAAGATTGTGTGGTAGCCGTCATTCACCTAGCTTGTTGGGAACACAAAGTTTATTTTCAGTTGCAAACTACACTCCATACATTTATATTGGTAGGTACTAGTTTCAACTCGGTATTAATGTGATATCTGTATTATCTTCAAACTAGTACTAGGAAAAAAAATGAGAAATCTGTGTAAAAGTTTCTCCTGCAACATGTTCCTTTGTGCTAGATGAACGAATGTCTCTCCACATGCTCAGTTCTGAGAGATATGTGTGTGTGAAATCCGTCCTTCAACTAGCTTGTTGGGAACACAAAGAGTCTTTTCAGTTGCAAACTACACTCCATAAATCTATATGGGAGGTACTAGCTCCAAGTCGATTTTACACTGAAAACTGCAGTAACCTCAAAACGGCACTAGGAAACAGACTTAGAAACAAGAGTAATAATTTCTACTGCAAACCGTTCCATTTGTGCTAGATGAATGGACGTCTCACCACATGCTCAATTCTAGAGATAAGTTTGTGTGAAGCCAAAGTTCACTTAACTTTTTGGGAACACAAATTTTCTTTTCAGTTGCAAACTATACACCATACAAATATATGGGGTGGTACAAACTCCAACTCGGTTTTACAGTGAAAATTGCTGGAATTTCAACCCGGTACTAGGAAACAGGCTGAGAAACCACAGTAAAAGTTTCTCCTGCAACCCGTTCCCTTTGTGCTAGATGAACGAATGTCTCTCCACATGCTCATTTCTGAGAGATAATTGTGTGTGAAAGCCATCCTTCACATAGCTTGTTGGGAACACAAAATTTCTTTTCAGTGTCAAACTACACTCCATACATATATATGGGGAGGTACAAGCTCCAAATCGTTTTTACTGTGAAAACTGCAGGAACATAAAACAGGCACTATGAAACAGAATGAGAATCCAGAGTAAAAATTTCTCCTGCAAACCGTTCCATTTGTGCTAGATGAATGAACGTCTCTCCATATCCTCAGTTCTGAGAGATAAGTGTGTATGAAAGCCGTCCTTCAACTAGCTTGTTGGAAACACAAAGTTTCTTTTCAGTAGCAAACTGCACTCCATACAAATATATGTAGGAAGTAATATCTCCATCTCTGTTTAAGAGTGAACACTGCAGGTGTTCAAATCGGCACTAGGAAACAGACTGAGAAAGCAGAAAATTAATATCCCCAATTTCCCATTACATTTGTGCTAGATTAACGAACGTCTCTCCACATGCTCAGTTCTGAGAGAAAAGTGTTTGTGGAAGCCGTACTTCACATAGCTTGTTGGGAATACAAAGTTTGTTTTCAGTTGTAAACTACACTCCATACATATATATGGGGAGGTACTAGATCCAAATCGGTTTTCCTGTGAAAACTAGAGGAACTTCTAACCGACAATAGGAAACAGACAGAGAAACCAGAGTAAATTTTCTCCTGCAATCCGTTGACTTTGTGCTAGATGAACGAACGTCTCCCCACATGCTCCTTTCTGAGAGATAAATGTGTGTGAAAGCCGTCCTTCACCTAGTTTGTTGGGAACACAAAGATACTTTTCAGTTGCAAACTACAATGCATAAATATATACGGGGATGTACAAGCTCCAAATCGGTTTTAAACTGAAAAGTATAGTATCTTCAAACCGGCACTAGGGAAAGTACTGAGAAACCAGACTAAAACTTTCTCATGCAACCCATTCCCTTTGTGCTACATGTACGAACTTCCCTCCAATTGCTCAGTTCTGAGAGATAAGTGTGTGTGAATGCCGTCCTTCACATAGCTTGTTGGGAACACAAAGCTTGTTTTCAGTTGTAAACTACACTCCATACATATATATGGGGATGTACTAGCTCCAAATCGGTTTTACAGAGAAATCTAGAGGAACTTCTAACAGACAATAGGAAACTGACAGAGAAACCAGAGTAAACTTTCTCCTGCAATCCGTTGACTTTGTGCTAGATGAACGAACTTCCCTCCACATGCTCAGTTCTGAGAGATAAATGTGTGTGAAAGCCGTCCTTCACCTAGTTTGTTGGGAACACAAAGATACTTTTCAGTTGCAAACTACACTCCATAAATATATACGGGGATGTACTAGCTCCAAATCTGTTTTAAAGTGAAAACTATGGTATCTTAAAACCGGAACTAGGAAATATACTGAGAAACCAGACTAATACATTCTCATGCAACCCGTTCCTTTTGTACTATATATACGAACTTCTCTCCACATGCTCAGTTCTGAGATATAATTGTGTGTGAAAGCCGTCCTTCACAAAGCTTGCTGGGATCACAAAATTTCTTTTCAGTTGCAAACTAAATTCCATACATATATGTGGGGAGGTAATAGCTCCAAATCGGTTTTACAGTGAAAACTGCAGGAACATCAAACATGCACTAATAAAAGTCTGAGAATCCAGAGTAAAACTTACTACTGCAAACCTTACCCTTTTTGCAAGATGAATGAACGTCTCTCCAGATGCTCAGGTCTAGAGATAAGTGTGTGTGAAGCTGAACTTCACATAGCTTGTTAGGAATACAAATTTTCCTTTCAGTTGCAAACCACACTCCATACATATATATGGGGTGATTCTAACTCCAGCTCGGTTTTACAGTGAAAACTACAGGAACATCAACTCGGCACTAGGAAACAGACAGAGTAATCTGACTATATGTTTCTATTGCAAGCCGTTCCCTTTGTGCTAGATGAACGAACGTCTATCCATATGCTCAGTTCTGAGAGATAAGTGTGTGTTATAGCCGTCTTTCAACTAGTTTGTTGTGAACACAAAAATTCGTTTAAGTTTAAAACTACACTCCATACATATATGCGGGAAGGTACAATCTCCAACACCAATTTGCAGTGAAAACTGCAAGAAATTGAAACTTGAATTAGGAAAAAGTCTGAGAAACCAGACTAAACGTTGCTCTGGCAAATCATTCCCTTTGTGCTAGATGAACGAACGTCTCTCCACATGCTCAGTTCTGAGAGATATGTGTGTGTGAATGCCGCACTTCACCCAACTTGTTGGGAACACAAAGTTTCTTTTCAGATTCTAACTACACTCCATATAATTATATGGTCAGTTACTAGATCCAAATCGGGTTTATAGTGAAAACTGGAGGAAATTCTAACCGTTACCAGGAAACAGACTGAGAAACCAGAGTAAACTTTCTCCTGAAACCCTTCAACTTTGTGCTAGATGAACGAACGTTTCTCCACATGTTCATTTCTGAGAGATAAGTGTGTGTGAATGCCGTCCTTCACCTAGCTTGATGGAAACACGAAGTTTCTTTTCAGTAGCAAACTACACTCCATACATATATATGGGGATGTACTTGATCAAAATCGGTTCTACAGTGAAACTGGAGGAACTTCTTACAGACACTAGGAAACACACTTAGAAACTTGAGTAAACTTTTTCCTGCAAACAGTTCACTTTGGGCTAGATGAAAGAATGTCTCTCCAGTAGCTCAGTTCTGAGAGATAATTGTGTGTGAAAGCCTTCCTTCACATAGCTTGTTGGGAACACAATGTTTCTTTTCTGCTGCAAACAAAAATCCATACATATATACAGGGATGAACTAGCTCCAACTCGGATTTAAAGTGAAAACTGTAGGATTTTCAAACAGGTACTAGGAAAAAGACTGAGAAACCAGAGTAAAAGTGTCTCCAGCAAAATGTTCCTTTTGTGCTAGAAGAACGAATATTTCTCCACATGCTCAGGTCTGAGAGATAAGTGTGTGTGAAAGCCGAACTTCACCTGGCTTTTTGGGAAAACAAACTTTCTTTTCAATTGCAAACTACACTCCATACATATATATGCAGGAAGTACTAGCACCATCTTTGTTTTAGTGTGAAAACTGCAGGGGTTCCAACCGGCACTAGCAAACATTCTGAGAAACCAGACTAAAAGTTTCTCATGCCAACCGTTCTTTGTGATACATGTACGAACGTAGCGTCACATACTCAGATCTGAGAGATAATTGTGTTTGAAAGCTGTCCTTCACATAGCTTGTTGGGAAAACAAAATTCCTTTTCAGTTGCAAAATTCAGTCCATATATATATATGGGGTGTTACTATTTCCAGCTCGGATTTACACTGAAAAATGCAGTAACTTCAAACCGGCATTAGGAAACAGACTGACAAACCAGAGTAATAGATTTTCCTGCAAACGGTTCCATTAGTGCTAGATGAATGAACGTCTCTCCACATGCTCAGTTCTGAGAGATAAGTGTGTGTTAAAGCCGTCCTTCACATATCTTGCAGGGATCAAAAAATTTCTTTTCAGTTGCAAACTAAATTCCATACATATATATGGGGAAGTAAAAGCTCCAAATCGGTTTTACAGTGAAAACTGCAGGAACATCAAACAGGCCCTAGGAACAGGCAGAGAATCCAGAGTAAAAATTACTCTTGCAAACCTTACCCTTTGTGGTAGATGAATGAACGTCTCTCCACATGCTCATTTCTAGAGATAAGTGTGTGTGAAGTTGAACTTCACATAGCTTGTTAGGAATAAAAATTTTCTTTTAAGTGGCAAACAACACACCATACATATATATTTGGAGGTACAACTCCAACTCAGATTTACAGTGAAATCTGGAGGAACTTCCAACCGTAACTAGGAAACAGACTGAGAAAACAGAGTAAACTTTCCCTGCAAAACGTTCACATTTGGCTAGATGAACGAACGTCTCTACACATGCTCAGTTCTGAGAGATAAGTGTGTCTGAAAGCCGTCCTTCACTTAGCTTGCTGGGATCACAAAATTTCTTTTAAGTTGCAAACTACACTCTATACATATATATGGGGAGTTTCTACCTCCAGCTCGGTTTTACAGTGAAAACTACAGGAACATTAACTCGGCACTATCAAACAGACAGAGATACAAGACTATATGTTTCTATTGCAACCCGTTCCCTTTGTGCTAGATGAATGAAAGTCTCTCCATATGCTCAGTTCTGAGAGATAAGTGTGTGTTAAAACCGCTTTTCAACTAGCTTGTTGGGAACACAAAAATTCTTTTCAGTTTCAAACTACACTCCATACATATATACGGGGAGGTACAAGCTCCAACACCATTTTACACTGAAAACTGCAAGAAATTCAAACCGTAACAAGGAAGCAGACTGAGAAACCATTGTAAAAGTTTCTCCTGCTATGCGTTCCATTTGTGCTAGATGAACGAACGTCTCTCCACATGCTCAGTTCTGAGAGACAAGTGTGTGTGGAAGCCGTCAATCACCTAGCTTGTTGGGAAGAGAAAGTTTGTTTTCAGTAGCAAACTACACTCTATACATTTATATTGGTAGGTACTAGTTCCAACTCGGTTTTAATGTGATATCTGTAGGATCTTCAAACAGGTACTAGGAAAAAGACTGAGAAAACAGAGTAAAACTTTCTCCTGCAACAAGTTCCCTTTGTGCTAGATGAATGAACTTCACTCCACATGCTCAAATCTAGACATATGTGTGTGTGAAGCCAAATTTCACCTAACTTGTTGGGAACACAAAATTTCTTTTCAGTTGCAAACTATAAACCATACACATATATGGGGAGGTAATAGCTCCAACTCGGTTTTACAGTGAAAATTGCAGGAACTTCAACCCGGTACTAGGAAACAGGCTGAGAAACCAGAGTAAAAGTTTCTCCTGCAGCCCGTACCCTTTGTGCTAGACAAAAGAACGTCTCTCCAAATGATAAATTCTGAGAGATAAGTGTGTGTGGAAGCCGTACTTCACCTAGCTTGTAGGGAACACAAAGTTTTTTTTCATTGCAAATTACAATCCATACATTTATATGGGGAGGTACTAGATCCAAATCGGTTTTACAGTGAAAACTGGAGGAAATTCTAACCGTTACCAGGAAACAGACTGAGAAACCAGAGTAAATTTTCTCCTGCAAACCTTTCAATTTGTGCTAGATGAACGAACGTCTCTACACATGCTCAGTTCTGAGAGATAATTGTGTGTGAAAGCCGTACTTCACAGACTTGTTTGGAACACAAAGTTTCTTTTCAGTTGCAAACTACACTCCATAAATATATACGGGGATGTACTAGCTCCAAATCGGTTTTAAAGTGAAAACTGCAGTATCTTCAAACTGGCACTAGGAAACATACTGAGAAACCAGAATAAAAGTTTCTCCTGCAAACCGTTCACTTTCTGCTACATATACGAAAGTCTCTCCACATGCTCAGTTTTCAGAGATAAGTGTGTGTGAAATCCGTCCTTCACCTAGCTTGGTGGGAACACAAAAATTCTTTTTAGTTGCAAACTACACTCCATATATATATATGGGGTGTTACTTGATCCAACTCGGTTTTACACTGAAAATTGCAGTAACTTCAACCTGGCACTAGGAAACAGACTGAGAAACCAGAGTAATAGTTTCTCCTACAAACCGTTCTCTTTGTGCTAGATGAACGAACGTCTCTCCAAATGCTCAGTTCTGAGAGATAAGTGTCTGTGAAAGCCGTCCTGCACATAGCTTGCTGGGATCACAAAATTTCTTTTTAGTTACAAACTAAATTCCATACATATATATGGGGAGGTACAAGCTCCAAATCGGTTTTACAGTGAAAAATGCATGAACATCAAACAGGCACTAGGAACAGTCTGAGAATCCAGGGTAAAAATTACTCCTACAAACCGTACAATTTGTGCTCGATGAATGAACGTCTCCCCACATGCTCAGTTCTAGAGATAAGTGTGTGTGAACCCGAACTTCACATAGCTTGTTAGGAATACAAATTTTCTTTTCAGTTGCAAACTACACTCCATACATATATATGTGGAGGTTCTACCTCCAGATCGGTTTTACAGTGAAAACTGCAGGAACATCAAATCGGCGCTAGGAAACAGACTGAGAATCCAGAAAAAATGTTTCACTTGCAACCCGTTCCCTTAGTGCTAGATGAACGAACGTCTCTACATATGCTCAGTTCTGAGAGATAACTGTGTGTGGAAGCCGTAATTCACCTAGCTTTTTGGGAACACAAAGTTTGTTTTCAGTTGCAAACTACACTCCATACATTTATATTGGGAGGTACTAGCTCTTACTCCGTTTTAATATGATAACTGTAGGATCTTCAAACCGGTACTAGGAAACAGACTGAGAAACCAGAGTAAAAGTTTCTCCTGCAAAATATTTCATTTGTGCTAGATGAACGAACGTCTCTCCAAATTCTCAGTACTGAGAGATAAGTGTGTGCAAAAGCCGTACTTCACATTGCTTGTTGGGAACACAAAATTTTTTTTCACTTGCAAACTACACTCCATACATATATACGGGGATGTACTAGCTACAACTCTGTTTTAAAGTGAAAAAAGGAGGATCTTCAAACCGGTACTAGGAAACAGAATGAGAATCCAGATTAAATGTTTCTCCTGCAAACATTTCTTTTGTGCTACATGAATGAACGTCACTCCACATGCTCTGTTCCAGAGATAAGTGTGTGTGAAGCCGAACTTCACCTCGCTTGTTAGGAATACAAATTTTCTTTTCAGTTGCAAACTACACTCCATAAATATATATGGGGTGGTAATAGCTCCAACTCGGGTTTAAAGTGAAAACAGCAAAAACATCAACTTGGCACTAGGAAAGAGACTGAGAAACCAGAGTAAATGTTTCTCTTGCAACCCGTTCCCTTTTTGCTAGATGAACGAACATCTCTCCACATGCTCAGTTCTGAGAGATAAGTGTGTGTGAAAGCAGTAATCACCTAGCTTGTTGGGAACACAAAGTTTCTTTTCAGTAGCAAACTACACTCCATACATATATATGGGGATGTACTAGCTCCAAATCGGTTCTACAGTGAAAACTTGAGGAAAATCTTACCGACACTAGGAAACAGACTGAGAAACCAGAGTAAATTTTCTCCTGCAACCAGTTCACTTTGGGCTAGATGAACGAATGTCTCTCTCCATTCTCAGTTCTGAGAGATAATTGTGTGTGAATGCCTTCCTTCACATAGCTTGTTGGGAACACAATGTTTCTTTTCTGCTGCAAACTAAAATTCATACATATATACGGGAATGTACAAGCTCCAACTCGGATTTAAAGTGAAAACTGTAGGATCTTCAAAAAGGTACTAGGAAAAAAACTGAGTAACCAGAGTAAAAGTGTCTCCAGCAAAATGTTCCTTTTGTGCTAGAAGAACGAATATCTCTCCACATGCTCAGGTCTGAGAGATAAGTGTGTGTGAAAGCCAACCTTCACCTAGTTTTTGGGAAAACAAAATTTCTTTTCAATTGCAAACTACACTCCATACATACATATGCAGGAAGAACTAGCTCCATCTCTGTTTTAGAGTGAAAACTGCAGGGGTTCAAACCGGCACTAGCAAACATTCTGAGAAACCAGACTAAAAGTTTCTTATGCCAACCCTTATTTGTGCTACATGTACGAACGTAGCGTCACAAACTCAGATCTGAGAGATAATTGTGTGTGAAAGCCGTCCTTCACATAGCTTGTTGGGAAAACAAAATTTCTTTTCAGTTGCAAACTACAATCCATACATATATATGGGCTGTTACTACCTCCAGCTCGGTTTTACACTGAAAAATGCAGTAACTTCAAACCGGCACTAGGAAACAGACTGAGAAAACAGAGTAATAGTTTCTCCTGCAGACCGTTCCCCTTGTGCTAGATGAACGAACGTCTCTCCACATGCTCAGTTCTCAGAGATAAGTGTGTGTGAGAGCCGTCCTTCACATATCTTGCAGGGATCACAAAATTTCTTTTCAGTTGCAAACTAAATTCCATACATATATATGGGGAGGTAAAAGCTCCAAATCGTTTTTACAGTGAAAACTGCAGGAACATCAAACAGGCAATAGGAACAGTCAGAGAATCCAGAGTAAATATTACTCTTGCAAACCTTACCCTTTGTGGTAGATGAATGAACGTCTCTCCACATGCTCATTTCTAGAGATAAGTGTGTGTGAAGCTGAACTTCACATAGCTTGCTAGGAATACAAATTTTCTTTTCAGTGGCAAACAACACACCATACATATATATTTGGAGGTACAACTCCAACTCAGGTTTACAGTGAAAACTGGAGGAACTTCTAACCGTAACCAGGAATCAGACTGAGAAACCAGAGTAAACTTTCCCTGCAAAACGTTCACATTTTGCTAGATGAACGAACGTCTCTACACATGCTCAGTTCTGAGAGATAAGTGTGTCTGAAAGCCGTCCTTCACTTAGCTAGCTGGGATCACAAAATTTCTTTTAAGTTGCAAACTACACTCTATACATATATATGGGGAGTTTCTACCTCCAGCTCGGTTTTACAGTGAAAACTACAGGAACATCAACTAGGCACTATCAAACAGACACAGAAACCAGGCTATGTTTCTATTGCAACCCGTTCCCTTTGTGCTAGATGTACGAAAGTCTCTCCATATGCTCAGTTCTGAGAGATAAGTTTGTGTTAAAACCGCTTTTCAACTAGCTTGTTGGGAACACAAAAATTCTTTTCAGTTTCAAACTACACTCCATACATATATACGGGGAGGTACAAGCTCCAACACCATTTTACACTGAAAACTGCAAGAAACTCAAACCGTAACAAGGAAACAGACTGAGAAACCATTGTAAAAGTTTCTCCTGCTACGCGTTCCATTTGTGCTAGATGAACGAACGTCTCTCCACATGCTCAGTTTTGAGAGACAAGTATGTGTGGAAGCCGTCATTCACCTAGCTTGTTGGGAACAGAAAGTTTGTTTTCAGTAGCAAACTAAACTCCATACATTTATATTGGTAGGTACTAGTTCCAACTCGGTTTTAATGTGATATCTGTAGGATCTTCAAACAGGTACTAGGAAAAAGACTGAGAAAACAGAGTAAAACTTTCTCCTGCAACAAGTTCCCTTTGTGCTAGATGAATGAACTTCTCTCCACATGCTCAATTCTAGACATAAGTGTGTGTGAAGCCAAACTTCACCTAACTTGTTGGGAACACAAAATTTCTTTTCAGTTGCAAACTATAAACCATACACATATATTGGGAGGTAATAGCTCCAACTCGGTTTTACAGTGAAAATTGCAGGAACTTCAACCCGGTACTAGGAAACATGCTGAGAAACCAGAGTAAAAGATTCTCCTGCAGCCCGTACCCTTTGTGCAAGGCGAAAGAACGTCTCTCCACATGATAAATTCTGAGAGATAAGTGTGTGTGGAAGCCGTACTTCACCTAGCTTGTTGGGAACACAAAGTTTTTTTTCATTGCAAATTACAATCCATACATTTATATGGGGAGGTACTAGATCCAAATCGGTTTTACAGTGAAAACTGGAGGAAATTCTAACCGTTACCAGGAAACAGACTGAGAAACCAGAGTAAATTTTCTCCTGCAAACCTTTCAATTTGTGCTAGATGAACGAACGTCTCTATACATGCTCTGTTCTGAGAGATAACTGTGTGTGAAAGCCGTACTTCACAGACTTGTTTGGAACACAAAGTTTCTTTTCAGTTGCAAACTACACTCCATATATATATACGGGGATGTACTAGCTCCAAATCGGTGTTAAAGTGAAAACTGCAGTATCTTCAAACTGGCACTAGGAAACACAATGAGAAACCAGACTAAAAGTTTCTCCTGCAAACCGTTCCTTTCTGCTACATTTATGAAAGTCTCTCCACATGCTCAGTTTTCAGAGATAAGTGTGTGTGAAATCCGTCCTTCACCTAGCTTGGTGGGAACACAAAAATTCTTTTCAGTTGCAAACTACACTCCATATGTATATATGGGGAGTTACTTGATCCAACTCGGTTTTACACTGAAAACTGCAGTAACTTCAACCTGGCACTAGGAAACAGACTGAGAAACCAGAGTAATAGTTTCTCCTGCAAACCGTTCCCTTTGTGCTAGATGAACGAAAGTCACTCCAAATGCTCAGATCTGAGAGATAAGTTTCTGTGAAAGCCGTCCTGCACATAGCTTGCTGGAATCACAAAATTTCTTTTCAGCTGCAAACTAAATTCCATACATATATATGGGGAGGTACAAGCTCCAAATCGGTTTTACAGTGAAAAATGCATGAACATCAAACAGGCACTAGGAACAGTCTGAGAATCCAGGGTAAAAATTACTCCTACAAACCGTACAATTTGTGCTAGATGAATGAACGTCTCCCCACATGCTCAGTTCTAGATATAAGTGTGTGTGAACCCGAACTTCACATAGCTTGTTAGGAATACAAATTTTCTTTTCAGTTGCAAACTACACTCCATACATATATATGTGGAGGTTCTACCTCCAGATCGGTTTTACAGTGAAAACTGAAGGAACATCAAATCGGCACTAGGAAACAGACTGAGAATCCAGAATAAATGTTTCACTTGCAACCCGTTCCCTTTGTGCTAGATGAACGAACATCTCTACATATGCTCAGTTCTGAGAGATAAGTGTGTGTGGAAGCCGTAATTCACCTAGCTTGTTGGGAACACAAAGTTTGTTTTCAGTTGCAAACTACACTCCATACATTTATATTGGGAGGTACTAGCTCTTACTCCGTTTTAATATGATAACTGTAGGATCTTCAAACCGGTACTAGGAAACAGACTGAGAAACCAGAGTAAAAGTTTCTCCTGCAAAATGTTCCCTTTGTGCTAGATGAACGAACGTCTCTCCACATTCTCAGTTCTGAAAGATAAGTGTGTGCAAAAGCCGTACTTCACATTGCTTGTTGGGAACACAAAATTTTTTTTTCACTTGCAAACTACACTCCATACATATTTACGGGGATGTACAGGCTCCAAATCTGTTTTAAAGTGAAAAAAGGTGATCTTCAAACCGGTACTAGGAAACAGAATGAGAATCCAGATTAAATGTTTCTCCTGCAAACATTTCCCTTTGTGCTAGATGAATGAACGTCTCTCCACCTGCTCTGTTCTAGAGTTCAGTGTGTGTGAAGCCGAACTTCAACGTTCTTGTTAGGAATACAAACTTTCTTTTCAATTGCAAACTACACTCCATACATATATATGCAGGAAGTACTAGCTCCATCTCTGTTTTAGTGTGGAAACTGCAGGGGTTCAAACCGGCACTAGCAAACATTCTGAGAAACCAGACTAAATGTTTCTCCTGCCAACCGTACTTTGTGCTACATGTACGAACGTAGCATCACATACTCAGATCTGAGAGATACTTGTGTGTGAAAGCCTTCCTTCACATAGCTTGTTGGGAAAACATAATTTCTTTTCACTTGCAAACTACACTCCATACATATATATGGAGTGTTACTAGATCCAACTATTTTTTACACTGAAAAATGCAGTAACTTCAAAACGGCACTAGGAAACAGACTGAGAAACCAGAGAAATAGATTTTCCTGCAAACCGTTCCATTAGTGCTAGATGAACGAACGTCTCTCCACATGCTCAATTCTGAGAGATAAGTGTGTGTGAAAGCCGTCCTTCACATAGCTTGCTGGGATCACACAATTTCTTTTCAGATGCAAACTAAATTATATACATATATATGGGGAGGTAAAAGATCCAAATCAGTTTTACAGTGAAAACTGCAGGAACATCAAACAGGCACTAGGAACAGTCTGAGAATCCAGAGTAAAAATTACTATTGCAAACCTCACACTTTGTGGTATATGAATGAACGTCTCTCCACATGCTCATTTCTAGAGATAAGTGTGTGTGAGGCTGAACTTCAATTAGCTTGTTAGGAATACAAATTTTCTTTTCAGTTGCAAACTACACTCCATAAATATATATGTGGAGGTACACCTCCAACTCAGTTTTACAGTGAAAACTGCCGGAACATCAACTCGGCACTAGGAAACAGACTGAGGAACCAGACTAAATGTTTCTCTTGCAACCCGTTCCCGTTGTGCTGGATGAACGAACGTCTCTCCATATGTTCAGTTCTGAGAGATAAGTGTGTGTGGAAGCCTTATTTCACCTAGCTTGTTGGGAACACAAAGCTTGTTCTCAGTTGCAAACTACACTCCATATATATACATCTTGAGTTACTACGTCCAAATCATTTTTAATGTGATAACTGTAGGATCTCCATAACGGTACTAGGAAAAATACTGAGAAACCAGAGTTAAAGTTTCTCCTGCAACATGTTCCCTTTCTGATAGATGAACGAATGTCTCTCCACATGCTCATTTCTGAGAGATAAGTGTGTGTGAAATTCGTCCTTCAACTAGCTTGTTGGGAACACAAAGTTTTTTTTCACTTGCAAAGTACAATCCATACATATATATGGGGAAGTAATGGCTCCAAGTCGATTTTACACTGAAAACTGCAGTAACATCCAACCGGCACTAGGAAACAGAGGGAGAAACCAGAATAATAATTTCTCCTGCAAACCGTTCACTTTGTGCTAGATGAATGAACGTCTCTCCACATGCTCAATTCAAGAGATATGTGTGTGAGTAGCCAAACTTCACATAACTTGCTGGGAACACAAATTTTCTTTTCAGTTGCAAACTATACACCATACACATATACGGGTATGTAGTAGATCAAACTCGGTTTTACAGTGAAAATTTCTTGAAATTCAACCCGGTACTAGGAAACATGGTGAGAATTCAGAGTAAAAGTTTCTCCTGCAAAACTTTCCCTTTGTGCTAGATGAAAGAACGTCACTCCACATGCTCAGTTCTGAGAGATAAGTGTGTGTGAAATCCGTACTTCATTTTGCTTGTTGGGAACACAAAGTTTCTTTTCAGTTGCAAACTACAGTCCATACATATATATGGGGAGGTTCTACCTCCAACACGGTTTTACAGTGAAAACTGCAGGAACATCAAATAGGCACTAGAAAACAGACTGAGAAACGACAATATATGTTTCTCTTGAAACCCGTTCCCTTTGTGCTAGATGAACGAACGTCTCTCCATATGTTCAGTTCTGAGAGATAAATGTGTGTGAAAGCCGTCTTTCAAATAGTTTGTTGGGAACACAGAAATTCTTTTCAGTTTCAAACTACACTCCATATATTTATACGGGGAAGTACAAGCTCCAACACCATTTTACAGTGAAAAATAAAAGAAAATCAAACCGGAACTGGGAAACAGACTGAGAAACCATTGTAAAAGATTCTCCTGCTACCTGTTCCATTTGTGCTAGATGAACGAACGTCTCTCCACATGCTCATTTCTGAGAGATAAAAGTGTGTGGAAGCCGTCATTCAACTAGCTTGTTGGGAACACAAAGTTTGTTTTCATTTGCAAACTACACTCCATATATTTATATTGGGAAGTATCAGCTAGAACTCGTTTTAAATGTGAAAACTTTAGGATCTCCATACCGGAACTAGGAAAAAGACTGAGAAACCAGAGTAAAAGTTTCTCCTGCAACATGTTCCCTTTCTTTTAGATGAACGAATGTCTCTCCACATGCTCAGTTCTGAGAGAGATGTGTGTGTGGAATCGGTCCTTCAACTAGTTTGTTGGGAACAGAAAGTTACTTTTCAGTTGCAAACTACAATCCATATATATATATGGGGAAGTACTGGCTCCAAGTCGATTTTACACTGAAAACTGCAGTAACATCCAACCGGCACTAGGAAACAGACTGAGAAACCAGAGTAATAGTTTCTCCTGCAAAACTTTCACTTTGTGCTTGATGAATGAACGTCTCTCCACATGCTCAATTCAAGAGATAAGTGTGTGAGAAGCCAAACTTCACATAACTTGCTGGGAACACAAATTTTCTTTTCAGTTGCAAACTATACACCATACACATATACGGGTATGTAGTAGATCAAACTCGGTTTTACAGTGAAAATTTCTTGAAATTCAACCCGGTACTAGGAAACATGGTGAGAAATCAGAGTAAAAGTTTCTCCTGCAAAACTTTCCCTTTGGGCTAGATGAAAGAAAGTCACTCCACATGTTCAGTTCTGAGAGATAAGTGTGTGTGAAATCCGTACTTCATTTTGCTTGTTGGGAACACAAAGTTTCTTTTCAGTTGCAAACTACAATCCATACATATATATGGGGAGGTTCTACCTCCAACTCGGTTTTACAGTGAAAACTGCAGGAACATCAAATAGGCACTAGAAAACAGACTGAGAAACGACAATATATGTTTCTCTTGAAACCCGTTCCCTTTGTGCTAGATGAACGAACGTCTCTCCATATGTTCAGTTCTGAGAGATAAATGTGTGTGAAAGCCGTCTTTCAAATAGTTTGTTGGGAACACAGAAATTCTTTTCAGTTTCAAACTACACTCCATATATTTATACGGGGAAGTACAAGCTCCAACACCATTTTACAGTGAAAAATAAAAGAAAATCAATCCGGAACTGGGAAACAGACTGAGAAACCGTTGTAAAAGTTTCTCCTGCTACCAGTTCCATTTGTGCTAGATGAACGAACGTCTCTCCACATGCTCATTTCTGAGAGATAAATGTGTGTGGAAGCCGTCATTCAACTAGCTTGTTGGGAACACAAAGTTTGTTTTCAGTTGCAAACTACACTCCATATATTTATACTGGGAAGTATCAGCTAGAACTCGTTTTAAATGTGAAAACTTTAGGATCTCCATACCGGAACTAGGAAAAAGACTGAGAAACCAGAGTAAAAGTTTCTCCTGCAACATTTTCCCTTTCTTTTAGATGAACGAATGTCTCTCCACATGCTCAGTTCTGAGAGAGAAGTGTGTGTGGAATCGGTCCTTCAACTAGTTTGTTGGGAACAGAAAGTTACTTTTCAGTTGCAAACTACAATCCATATATATATATGGGGAAGTACTGGCTCCAAGTCGATTTTACACTGAAAACTGCAGTAACATCCAACCGGCACTAGGAAACAGACTGAGAAACCAGAGTAATAGTTTCTCCTGCAAAACTTTCACTTTGTGCTTGATGAATGAACGTCTCTCCACATGCTCAATTCAAGAGATAAGTGTGTGAGAAGCCAAACTTCATATAACTTGCTGGGAACACAAATTTCCTTTTCAGTTGCAAACTATAAACCATACACATTTACGGGGATGTAGTAGCTCCAACTCGGTTTTACAGTGAAAATTGCAGGAACTTCAACTAGGTACTAGGAAACAAGGTGAGAAACCAGTGTAAAAGTTTCTCCTGCAAACCGTTCCTTTTGTGCTAGATGAACGAACGTCTCTCCACATGCTCATTTCTGAGAGATAAGTGTGTGTGAAAGCCGTCCTTCACCTAGCTTGTTGGAAAAACAAAGTTTCTTTTCACCTGCAAACTAAAATCCATACATATATACGGGGATGTACAAGCTCCAAGTCGGTTTTAAAGTGAAAACTGTAGGATCTTCAAACCGGTACTAGGAAATAGACTGAGAAACCAGAGAAAAAGTGTCTCCTGTATCATATTCCTTTCGTGCTAGATGAACGAATATCTCTCCACATGCTAAGTTCTGAGGGATAAGTGTGTGTGAAAGCAGTCCTTCACCTAGCTTTTTGGGAACACAAAGTTTCTTTTCAGTTGCAAACTACACTCCATACATATATATGTTGGAAGTAATATCTCCATCTCTGTTTTAGAGTGAAAACTGCAGGGGTTCAAACCGGCATTAAGAAACAGACTGAGAAAGCAGAAAATTAATTTCTCCAATATCACGTTCCATTTGTGCTAGATGAACGAACGTCTCTCCACATGCTCAGTTCTGAGAAATAAGTGTGTGTCGAAGCCATCATTCACCTAGCTTGTTGGGAGCACAAAGTTTCTTTTCAGTTGCAAACTACACCCCATAAATATATACGGGGATGTAGTAGCACCAACACGGTTTTAATGTGAAAACTGAAGTATCTTCAAACCGGCTCTAGGAATCATACGGAGAAACCAGAAAGAAAGTTTCTCATGCAAACCTTTCCATTTGTGCTACATGTACGAACGTCTCTCCACATGCTCAGATCTGAGAGATAAGTGTGTGTGAAAGCCGTCCTTCACATAGCTTGTTGGGAACACAAAATTTCTTTTCAATGGCAAAGTACACTCCATACATATATATGGGTATTTACTAGCTCCAACTCGGTTTTACACTGAAAACTGCAGTAACTTCAAACCGGAACTAGGAAACAGACTGAGAAACCAGAATATTAGTTTCTCCTGCCAACCGTTCACTTTGTGCTAGATGAATGAACGTCTCTCCACGTGATCAATTCAAGAGATAAGTGTGTGAGAAGCCAAACTTCACGTAACTTGCTGGGAACACAAATTTTATTTTCAGTTTCAAACTATACACCATACACATATACGGGGATGTAGTAGCTCCAACTCGGTTTTACTGTGAAAATTGCAGGAACTTCAACCCGGTACCAGGAAACAGGGTGAGAAACCAGAGTAAAAGTTTCTCCTGCAAACCTTTCCCTTTGTGCTTGATGAAAGAACGTCACTCCAAATGCTCAGTTCTCAGAGATAAATGTGTGTGAACTCTGTCCTTCATTTAGCTTGTTGGGAACACAAAGTTTCTTTTCAGTTGCAAACTACAGTCCATACATATATATGGGGAGGTTCTACCTCCAACTCGGTTTTACAGTGAAAACTGCAGGAACATCAACTAGGCACTAGGAAACAGACTGAGAAACCACAATAAATGTTTCCCTTTCAACCCGTTCTCTTTGTGCTAGATGAACGGACGTCTCTCCATATGCTCAATTCTGAGAGATAAGTTTGTGTGGAAGCCGTCATTCACCTAGCTTTTTGGGAACACATACTAGTTTTCAGTGGCAAACTACACTCCATACATTTATAATGGAAGGTACTAGCTCCAAGTAGATTTTAAACTGAAAATTTCAGTAACATCAAACCTGCACTAGGAAACAGACTGAGAAACCAGAGTAAAAGTTTCTCCTGCAACCCGTTCCCTTTGTGCTAGATGAACGAAAGACTCTCCACATGCTCAGTTCTGAGAGATAAGTGTTTGTGAAAACCGTCCTTCACATAGCTTGTTGGGAACACAAAGTTTCTTTTCAGTTGCAAACTACACTCCATAAATATATACGGGGATTTACTAGCTCCATCTCGGTTTAAAGTGAAAACTGCAGGATCTTCAAACCGGCACCAGGAAACATACTGGGAAACCAGACTAAAAGTTTCTCCGGCAACCCTTTCCCTCTGTGTTACATGAACGAACGTCTCTCCACATGCTCAGTTCTCAGAGATCAGTGTGTGTGAAAGCCGTCCTTCATATGACTTGTTGGGAACGAAAAATTACTTTTCAGTTGCAAACTACACTCCAAACGTATATATGGGGTGTTACAAACTCCAAATCGGTTTTAAAGTGAAAATTGCAGGAACAAAATACAGGCAATAGGAAATAGCCTCAGAATCCAGAGTAAAAATTTCTCCAGCAATCCGTAACTTTTGTGCTAGATGAATGAACTTCTTTCCACATGATCAGTTCTAGAGATAATTGTGTGTGAAGCCGAACTTCACCTTGCCTGTTAGGGATACACATTTTCTTTTCAGTTGCAAACTACAATCCATACATATATATGTGGAGGTAATAGCTCCAACTCGGGTTTACAGTGAAAACTGCAAATACATCAACTTGGCACTAGGAAAGAGACTGAGAAACCAGACTAATTGTTTCCCTTGCAAACCGTTCCCTTTGTGATAGATGAATGAACGTCTATCCACATGCTCAGTTCTGAGAGATAAGTGTGTGTGAAAGCCATCCTTCACATAGCTTGTTGGGAACACAAAATTACTTTTCAGGTGCAAACTACACTCCATACATATATACGGGTAATTACTAGCTCCAAATCGGTTTTACACTGAAATCTGCAGTAACTACAAACTGGCACTAGGAAACAGACTGAGAAAAAAGGGTATTAGTTTCTCCTGCAAACCGTTCCCTTTGTGCTAGATGAACGAACGTCTCTCCACATGCTCAGTTCTGAGAGATAAGTCTGTGTGAAAGCCGTCCTTCACGTAGTTTGCTGGGATCACAAAATTTCTTTTCAGTTGCAAACTTAATTCCATACATATATATGGGGAGGTAAAAAATCCAACTCGATTTTACAGTGAAAACTGAAGGAACATCAAACAGGCACGAAGAACAGTCTGAGTATCCAGAGTAAATATTACTCCTGCAAACCATTCACTTTGTACTAGATGAATGAACGTCTCTCCACATGCTCAGGTCTAGGGATAAGTGTGTGTGAACCCGAATTTCACATAAGTTGTTAGGAATAAAAATTTCTTTTCAGTTGCAAACTACACTCCATACATATATATGTGTATGTAATAGCTTCAACTCGGGTTTACAGTGAAAACTGCAAAAACATCAACTTGGCACTAGGAAAGAGACTGAGAAACAAGAATAAATGTTTCCCTTGCAACCCATTACCTTTGTGCTATGTGAACGAATGTCTCTCCACATGCTCAGTTCTGAGAGATAATTGTGTGTGAAACCGTCCTTCACAATGCTTGTTGGGAACACAAAGTTTCATTTCAGCTGCAAACTACACTACATACATATATATGGGTAGTTACTAGCTCCAACTCGATTTTACACTGAAAACTGCAGTAACTTCAAACCGGCACTAGGAAACAGACTGAGAATAAAGAGTAATAGTTTCTCCTGCAAACCTTTCCCTTTGTGCTAGATGAACAAACGTCTCTCCACAAGCTAAGTTCTGAGAGATAAGGGTGTGTGAAAGGCGTCTTTCACATAGCTTGATGGGATCACAAAATTACTTTTCAGTTGCAAACTAAATTCCATACATATATATGGGGAGGTAAACGCTCCAACTCGGTTTTACAGTGAAAATTGCAGGAACATCAAACAGGCACTAAGAACAGTCTGAGTATGCAAAGTAAAAATTACTCCAGCAAACCGTTCCATTTGTGATAGATGAATGAACATCTCTCCACATGCACAGTTCTAGGGATAAGTTTGTATGAACTCGAACTTCACATAGCTTGTTAGGAATACAAATTTTCTTTTCAGTTGCAAACTACACTCCATACATATATATGGGGAGGTTCTACCTCCAGCTCGGTTTTACAGTGAAAACTACAGGAACATCAACTCGGCACTAGGAAACAGAGAGAGAAACCAGAGTAAAAGTTTCTCCTGCAACCCGTTCCCTTTGTGCTAGATGAACGAACGTATCTCCATATGCTCAGTTCTTAGGGATAAGTGTGTGTGAAGTCTGTCTTTCAACTAGGTTGTTGGGAACACAAAAATTCTTTTCAGTTAAAAACTACACTCCATACATTTATACGGGGAGGTACAAGCTCCAAAACCATTTTACCGTGAAAACTGCAAGAAATTCAAACCGGAACAAGGAAAAAGACTGAGATAGCATTGTAATAGTTTCCCCTGCTACCCGTTCCATTTGTGCTAGAAGAACAAACGTCTCTCCACATGCTCATTTCTGAGAGATAAATGTGTGTGGAAGCCGTCATTCAACTAGCTTGTTGGGAACACAAAGTTTGTTTTCATTTGCAAACTACACTCCATATATTTATATTGGGAAGTATCAGCTAGAACTCGTTTTAAATGTGAAAACTTTAGGATCTCCATACCGGAACTAGGAAAAAGACTGAGAAACCAGAGTAAAAGTTTCTCCTGCAACATGTTCCCTTTCTGTTAGATGAACGAATGTCTCTCCACATGCTCAGTTCTGAGAGAGAATTGTGTGTGGAATCCGTCCTTCAACTAGTTTGTTGGGAACAGAAAGATACTTTTCAGTTGCAAACTACAATCCATATGTATATATGGGGAAGTACTGGCTCCAAGTCGATTTTACACTGAAAACTGCAGTAACATCCAACCGGCACTAGGAAAAAGACTGAGAAACCAGAGTAATAGTTTCTCCTGCAAACCTTTCACTTTGTGCTTGATGAATGAACGTCTCTCCACATGCTCAATTCAAGAGATAAGTGTGTGAGAAGCCAAACTTCACGTAAATTGCTGGGAACACAAATTTTCTTTTCAGTTGCAAACTATAAACCATACACATTTACGGGGATGTAGTAGCTCCAACTCGGTTTTACAGTGAAAATTGCAGGAACTTCAACCATGTACTAAGAAACAGGGTGAGAAACCAGTGTAAAAGTTTCTCCTGCAAACCGTTCCTTTTGTGCTAGATGAACGAACGTCTCTCCACATGCTCATTTCTGAGAGATAAGTGTGTGTGAAAGCCGTCCTTCACCTAGCTTGTTGGAAACCAAAGATTCTTTTCAGAAGCAACTTACACTCCATACATATATATGGGGATGTACTAGATCCAAATCGGTTCTACAGTGAAAACTGGAGGAACATCTTACCGACACTATGAAACAGACTGAGAAACCAGAGGAAACTTTCCCCGGCAAGCAGTTCACTTTGTGCTAGATGAACGAATGTCTCTCCACATGCTAATTTCTGAGAGAAAATTGTGTGTGAAAGCCGTACTTCACATAGCTTGTTGGGAACACAACGTTTCTTTTCAGCTGCAAACTAAAATCCATACATATATACGGGGATGTACTAGCACCAAGTCGGTTTTAAAGTGAAAATTGTAGGATCTTCAACCCGGTACTAGGAAATATTCTGAGAAACCAGAGTAAAAGTGTCTCCTGCATCATATTCCTTTTGTGCTAGATGAACGAATATCTCTCCACATGCTCAGTTCTGAGAGATAAGTGTGTGTGAAAGCCGACCTTCACCTAGCTTTTTGGGAACACAAAGTTTCTTTTCAGTTGCAAACTACACTCCATATATATATATGTAGGGAGTAATATCTCCATCTCTGTTTTAGAGTGAAAACTGCAGGGGTTCAAACCGGCACTAGGAAACAGACTGAGAAAGCAGAAAATTAATTTCTCCAATATCACGTTCCATTTGTGCTAGATGAACGAACGTCTCTCCACATGCTCAGTTCTGAGAAATAAGTGTGTGTCGAAGCCATCATTCACCTAGCTTGTTGGGAACACAAAGTTTCTTTTTAGTTGCAAACTACAATCCATAAATATATATGGGGATGTACTAGCACCAACTCGGTTTTAATGTGAAAGCTGAAGTATCTTCACACCGGCTCTAGGAATCATACGGAGAAACCAGACAGAAAGTTTCTCATGCAAACCGTTCCATTTGTGCTACATGTACGAACGTCTCTCCACATGCTCAGATCTGAGAGATAAGTGTGTGTGAAAGCCGTCCTTCACAAAGCTTGTTGGGAACACAAAATTTCTTTTCAGTGGCAAACTACACTCCATACATATATATGGGTAGTTACAAGCTTCAACTCGGTTTTACACTGAAAAATGCAGTAACTTCAAACCGGAACTAGGAAACAGACTGAGAAAACAGAGTAATAGTTTCTCCTGCTAACCTTTCCCTTTGTGCTAGATGAACGAACGTCTCTCCACATGCTCAGTTCTGAGAGATAAGTGTGTGTGAAAGCCGTCCTTCACATAGCTTGCTGGGATCACAAAATTTCTTCTCATTTGCAAACTAATTTCCATACATATATATGAGGAGGTACAAGCTCCAAATCGGGTTTACATTGAAACTGCAGGAACATTAAACAGGCACTAGTAACAGTCTGTGAATCCAGGGTACAAATTACTCCTACAAACCGTACAATTTGTGCTAGATGAATGAACGTCCCTCCACATGCTCAGTTCAAGTGATAAGTGTGTGTGAACCCGAACTTCACATAGCTTGTTAGGAATACAGATTTCTTTTCAGTTGCAAACTACACTCCATATATATAGATGGGGAGGTTCTAACTCAGGCTCGATTTTACAGTGAAAACTGGCAGAACTTCAACTCGGCACTAGGAAACAGACTGAGGAACCAGACTAAATGTCTCTCTTGCAACCCGTTCCCGTTGTGTTAGATGAACGAACGTCTCTCCATATGCACAATTTTGAGAGTTAAGTGTTTGTGGATGCCGTCATTCACCTAGCATGTTGGGAACACAAAGTTTGTTTTCAGTTGCAAACTACACTCCATATATTTATATTGGGAGGCACTAGCTCCAACTCGGTTTTAAAATGATAACTGTAGGATCTCCATACAGGTACTGGGAAAAAGACTGAGAAACCAGAGTAAAAGTTTCTCTTGCATAATATTCCCTTTCTGCTAGATGAACGAATGTCTCTCCACATGCTCAGTTCTGAGAGATAAGTGTGTGTGAAATCCGTCCTTCAACTAGCTTGTTGGGAACACAAAGATTCTTTTCAGTTGCAAACTACAATCCATACATATATATGTGGAAGTAGTGGCTCCACGTCGATTTTACACTGAAAACTGCTGTAACATCCAACCGGCACTAGGAAACAGACTGAGAAACAACAGTAATAGTTTCTCCTGCAAACCGTTCACTTTGTGCTAGATGAATGAACGTCTCTCCACATGCTCATTTCAAGAGATAAGTGTGTGAGAAGCCAAACTTCACGTGACTTGCTGGGAAAACAAAATTTCTTTTCAGTTGCAAACTATACACCATACACATATACGGGGATGTAGTTGCTCAAACTCTGTTTTACAGTGAAAATTGCAGGAACTTCAACCCGGTACTAGGAAACAGTGTGAGAACCAGAGTAAAAATTTCTCCTGCAAACCTTTCCCTTTGTGCTAGATGAAAGAAAGTCACTCCACATGCTCATTTCTTAGAGATAAGTGTGTGTGAACTCCGTTCTTCATTTAGCTTGTTGGGAATGCAAAGATTCTTTTCAGTTGCAAACTACAGTACATACATATATATGGGGTTGTTCTACCTCCAACGCAGTTTTACAGTGAAAACTGCAGGAACATCAACTAGGCTCTAGGAAACAGACTGAGAAACCAGACTAAATGTTTCTCTTGCAACACGTTCTCTTTGTGCTAGATGAACGAACGTCTCTCCATATGCTCAGTTCTGAGAGATAAGTGTGTGTGAAAGCCGTCTTTCAACTAGCTTGTTGGGAACACAAAAATTCTTTTCAGTTAAAAACTACACTCCATACATTTATACGGGGAGGTACAAGCTCCAAAACCATTTTACCGTGAAAACTGCAAGAAATTCAAACCGGAACAAGGAAAAAGTCTGAGATAGCATTGTAATAGTTTCCCCTGCTACCCGTTCCAGTTTGTGCTAGAAGAACAAACGTCTCTCCACATGCTCATTTCTGAGAGATAAATGTGTGTGGAAGCCGTCATTCAACTAGCTTGTTGGGAACACAAAGTTTGTTTTCATTTGCAAACTACACTCCATATATTTATATTGGGAAGTATCAGCTAGAACTCGTTTTAAATGTGAAAACTTTAGGATCTCCATACCGGAACTAGGAAAAAGACTGAGAAAACAGAGTAAAAGTTTCTCCTGCAACATGTTCCCTTTCTGTTAGATGAACGAATGTCTCTCCACATGCTCAGTTCTGAGAGAGAATTGTGTGTGGAATCCGTCCTTCAACTAGTTTGTTGGGAACAGAAAGTTACTTTTCAGTTGCAAACTACAATCCATATGTATATATGGGGAAGTACTGGCTCCAAGTCGATTTTACACTGAAAACTGCAGTAACATCCAACCGGCACTAGGAAAAAGACTGAGAAACCAGAGTAATAGTTTCTCCTGCAAACCTTTCACTTTGTGCTTGATGAATGAACGTCTCTCCACATGCTCAATTCAAGAGATAAGTGTGTGAGAAGCCAAACTTCACGTAAATTGCTGGGAACACAAATTTTCTTTTCAGTTGCAAACTATAAACCATACACATTTACGGGGATGTAGTAGCTCCAACTCGGTTTTACAGTGAAAATTGCAGGAACTTCAACCATGTACTAAGAAACAGGGTGAGAAACCAGTGTAAAAGTTTCTCCTGCAAACCGTTCCTTTTGTGCTAGATGAACGAACGTCTCTCCACATGCTCATTTCTGAGAGATAAGTGTGTGTGAAAGCCGTCCTTCACCTAGCTTGTTGGAAACCAAAGATTCTTTTCAGAAGCAACTTACACTCCATACATATATATGGGGATGTACTAGATCCAAATCGGTTCTACAGTGAAAACTGGAGGAACATCTTACCGACACTATGAAACAGACTGAGAAACCAGAGGAAACTTTCCCCGGCAAGCAGTTCACTTTGTGCTAGATGAACGAATGTTTCTCCACATGCTAATTTCTGAGAGAAAATTGTGTGTGAAAGCCGTACTTCACATAGCTTGTTGGGAACACAACGTTTCTTTTCAGCTGCAAACTAAAATCCTTACATATATACGGGGATGTACTAGCACCAAGTCGGTTTTAAAGTGAAAATTGTAGGATCTTCAACCCGGTACTAGGAAATATTCTGAGAAACCAGAGTAAAAGTGTCTCCTGCATCATATTCCTTTTGTGCTAGATGAACGAATATCTCTCCACATGCTCAGGTCTGAGAGATAAGTGTGTGTGAAAGCCGTCCTTCACCTAGCTTTTTGGGAACACAAAGTTTCTTTTCAGTTGCAAACTACACTCCATATATATATATGTAGGGAGTAATATCTCCATCTCTGTTTTAGAGTGAAAACTGCAGGGGTTCAAACCGGCACTAGGAAACAGACTGAGAAAGCAGAAAATTAATTTCTCCAATATCACGTTCCATTTGTGCTAGATGAACGAACGTCTCTCCACATGCTCAGTTCTGAGAAATAAGTGTGTGTCGAAGACATCATTCACCTAGCTTGTTGGGAACACAAAGTTTCTTTTCAGTTGCAAACTACAATCCATAAATATATATGGGGATGTACTAGCACCAACTCGGTTTTAATGTGAAAACTGAAGTATCTTCACACCGGCTCTAGGAATCATACGGAGAAACCAGACAGAAAGTTTCTCATGCAAACCGTTCCATTTGTGCTACATGTACGAACGTCTCTCCACATGCTCAGATCTGAGAGATAAGTGTGTGTGAAAGCCGTCCTTCACAAAGCTTGTTGGGAACACAAAATTTCTTTTCAGTGGCAAACTACACTCCATACATATATATGGGTAGTTACAAGCTTCAACTCGGTTTTACACTGAAAAATGCAGTAACTTCAAACCGGAACTAGGAAACAGACTGAGAAAACAGAGTAATAGTTTCTCCTGCTAACCTTTCCCTTTGTGCTAGATGAACGAACGTCTCTCCACATGCTCAGTTCTGAGAGATAAGTGTGTGTGAAAGCCGTCCTTCACATAGCTTGCTGGGATCACAAAATTTCTTCTCATTTGCAAACTAATTTCCATACATATATATGAGGAGGTACAAGCTCCAAATCGGGTTTACATTGAAACTGCAGGAACATTAAACAGGCACTAGTAACAGTCTGTGAATCCAGGGTACAAATTACTCCTACAAACCGTACAATTTGTGCTAGATGAATGAACGTCCCTCCACATGCTCAGTTCAAGTGATAAGTGTGTGTGAACCCGAACTTCACATAGCTTGTTAGGAATACAGATTTCTTTTCAGTTGCAAACTACACTCCATATATATAGATGGGGAGGTTCTAACTCAGGCTCGATTTTACAGTGAAAACTGCCGGAACTTCAACTCGGCACTAGGAAACAGACTGAGGAACCAGACTAAATGTCTCTCTTGCAACCCGTTCCCGTTGTGTTAGATGAACGAACGTCTCTCCATATGCACAATTTTGAGAGTTAAGTGTTTGTGGATGCCGTCATTCACCTAGCATGTTGGGAACACAAAGTTTGTTTTCAGTTGCAAACTACACTCCATATATTTATATTGGGAGGCACTAGCTCCAACTCGGTTTTAAAATGATAACTGTAGGATCTCCATACAGGTACTGGGAAAAAGACTGAGAAACCAGAGTAAAAGTTTCTCTTGCATAATATTCCCTTTCTGCTAGATGAACGAATGTCTCTCCACATGCTCAGTTCTGAGAGATAAGTGTGTGTGAAATCCGTCCTTCAACTAGCTTGTTGGGAACACAAAGATTCTTTTCAGTTGCAAACTACAATCCATACATATATATGTGGAAGTAGTGGCTCCACGTCGATTTTACACTGAAAACTGCTGTAACATCCAACCGGCACTAGGAAACAGACTGAGAAACAACAGTAATAGTTTCTCCTGCAAACCGTTCACTTTGTGCTAGATGAATGAACGTCTCTCCACATGCTCATTTCAAGAGATAAGTGTGTGAGAAGCCAAACTTCACGTGACTTGCTGGGAAAACAAAATTTCTTTTCAGTTGCAAACTATACACCATACACATATACGGGGATGTAGTTGCTCAAACTCTGTTTTACAGTGAAAATTGCAGGAACTTCAACCCGGTACTAGGAAACAGTGTGAGAACCAGAGTAAAAGTTTCTCCTGCAAACCTTTCCCTTTGTGCTAGATGAAAGAAAGTCACTCCACATGCTAGGTTCTTAGAGATAAGTGTGTGTGAACTCCGTTCTTCATTTAGCTTGTTGGGAATGCAAAGATTCTTTTCAGTTGCAAACTACAGTACATACATATATATGGGGTTGTTCTACCTCCAACGCAGTTTTACAGTGAAAACTGCAGGAACATCAACTAGGCTCTAGGAAACAGACTGAGAAACCAGACTAAATGTTTCTCTTGCAACACGTTCTCTTTGTGCTAGATGAACGAACGTCTCTCCATATGCTCAGTTCTGAGAGATAAGTGTGTGTGAAAGCCGTCTTTCAACTAGCTTGTTGGGAACACAAAAATTCTTTTCAGTTAAAAACTACACTCCATACATTTATACGGGGAGGTACAAGCTCCAAAACCATTTTACCGTGAAAACTGCAAGAAATTCAAACCGGAACAAGGAAAAAGTCTGAGATAGCATTGTAATAGTTTCCCCTGCTACCCGTTCCGTTTGTGCTAGAAGAACAAACGTCTCTCCACATGCTCATTTCTGAGAGATAAATGTGTGTGGAAGCCGTCATTCAACTAGCTTGTTGGGAACACAAAGTTTGTTTTCATTTGCAAACTACACTCCATATATTTATATTGGGAAGTATCAGCTAGAACTCGTTTTAAATGTGAAAACTTTAGGATCTCCATACCGGAACTAGGAAAAAGACTGAGAAAACAGAGTAAAAGTTTCTCCTGCAACATGTTCCCTTTCTGTTAGATGAACGAATGTCTCTCCACATGCTCAGTTCTGAGAGAGAATTGTGTGTGGAATCCGTCCTTCAACTAGTTTGTTGGGAACAGAAAGTTACTTTTCAGTTGCAAACTACAATCCATATGTATATATGGGGAAGTACTGGCTCCAAGTCGATTTTACACTGAAAACTGCAGTAACATCCAACCGGCACTAGGAAAAAGACTGAGAAACCAGAGTAATAGTTTCTCCTGCAAACCTTTCACTTTGTGCTTGATGAATGAACGTCTCTCCACATGCTCAATTCAAGAGATAAGTGTGTGAGAAGCCAAACTTCACGTAAATTGCTGGGAACACAAATTTTCTTTTCAGTTGCAAACTATAAACCATACACATTTACGGGGATGTAGTAGCTCCAACTCGGTTTTACAGTGAAAATTGCAGGAACTTCAACCATGTACTAAGAAACAGGGTGAGAAACCAGTGTAAAAGTTTCTCCTGCAAACCGTTCCTTTTGTGCTAGATGAACGAACGTCTCTCCACATGCTCATTTCTGAGAGATAAGTGTGTGTGAAAGCCGTCCTTCACCTAGCTTGTTGGAAACCAAAGATTCTTTTCAGAAGCAACTTACACTCCATACATATATATGGGGATGTACTAGATCCAAATCGGTTCTACAGTGAAAACTGGAGGAACATCTTACCGACACTATGAAACAGACTGAGAAACCAGAGGAAACTTTCCCCGGCAAGCAGTTCACTTTGTGCTAGATGAACGAATGTTCTCTCCACATGCTAATTTCTGAGAGAAAATTGTGTGTGAAAGCCGTACTTCACATAGCTTGTTGGGAACACAACGTTTCTTTTCAGCTGCAAACTAAAATCCTTACATATATACGGGGATGTACTAGCACCAAGTCGGTTTTAAAGTGAAAATTGTAGGATCTTCAACCCGGTACTAGGAAATATTCTGAGAAACCAGAGTAAAAGTGTCTCCTGCATCATATTCCTTTTGTGCTAGATGAACGAATATCTCTCCACATGCTCAGGTCTGAGAGATAAGTGTGTGTGAAAGCCGTCCTTCACCTAGCTTTTTGGGAACACAAAGTTTCTTTTCAGTTGCAAACTACACTCCATATATATATATGTAGGGAGTAATATCTCCATCTCTGTTTTAGAGTGAAAACTGCAGGGGTTCACACCGGCACTAGGAAACAGACTGAGAAAGCAGAAAATTAATTTCTCCAATATCACGTTCCATTTGTGCTAGATGAACGAACGTCTCTCCACATGCTCAGTTCTGAGAAATAAGTGTGTGTCGAAGCCATCATTCACCTAGCTTGTTGGGAACACAAAGTTTCTTTTTAGTTGCAAACTACAATCCATAAATATATATGGGGATGTACTAGCACCAACTCGGTTTTAATGTGAAAACTGAAGTATCTTCACACCGGCTCTAGGAATCATACGGAGAAACCAGACAGAAAGTTTCTCATGCAAACCGTTCCATTTGTGCTACATGTACGAACGTCTCTCCACATGCTCAGATCTGAGAGATAAGTGTGTGTGAAAGCCGTCCTTCACAAAGCTTGTTGGGAACACAAAATTTCTTTTCAGTGGCAAACTACACTCCATACATATATATGGGTAGTTACAAGCTTCAACTCGGTTTTACACTGAAAAATGCAGTAACTTCAAACCGGAACTAGGAAACAGACTGAGAAAACAGAGTAATAGTTTCTCCTGCTAACCTTTCCCTTTGTGCTAGATGAACGAACGTCTCTCCACATGCTCAGTTCTGAGAGATAAGTGTGTGTGAAAGCCGTCCTTCACATAGCTTGCTGGGATCACAAAATTTCTTCTCATTTGCAAACTAATTTCCATACATATATATGAGGAGGTACAAGCTCCAAATCGGGTTTACATTGAAACTGCAGGAACATTAAACAGGCACTAGTAACAGTCTGTGAATCCAGGGTACAAATTACTCCTACAAACCGTACAATTTGTGCTAGATGAATGAACGTCCCTCCACATGCTCAGTTCAAGTGATAAGTGTGTGTGAACCCGAACTTCACATAGCTTGTTAGGAATACAGATTTCTTTTCAGTTGCAAACTACACTCCATATATATAGATGGGGAGGTTCTAACTCAGGCTCGATTTTACAGTGAAAACTGCCGGAACTTCAACTCGGCACTAGGAAACAGACTGAGGAACCAGACTAAATGTCTCTCTTGCAACCCGTTCCCGTTGTGTTAGATGAACGAACGTCTCTCCATATGCACAATTTTGAGAGTTAAGTGTTTGTGGATGCCGTCATTCACCTAGCATGTTGGGAACACAAAGTTTGTTTTCAGTTGCAAACTACACTCCATATATTTATATTGGGAGGCACTAGCTCCAACTCGGTTTTAAAATGATAACTGTAGGATCTCCATACAGGTACTGGGAAAAAGACTGAGAAACCAGAGTAAAAGTTTCTCTTGCATAATATTCCCTTTCTGCTAGATGAACGAATGTCTCTCCACATGCTCAGTTCTGAGAGATAAGTGTGTGTGAAATCCGTCCTTCAACTAGCTTGTTGGGAACACAAAGATTCTTTTCAGTTGCAAACTACAATCCATACATATATATGTGGAAGTAGTGGCTCCACGTCGATTTTACACTGAAAACTGCTGTAACATCCAACCGGCACTAGGAAACAGACTGAGAAACAACAGTAATAGTTTCTCCTGCAAACCGTTCACTTTGTGCTAGATGAATGAACGTCTCTCCACATGCTCATTTCAAGAGATAAGTGTGTGAGAAGCCAAACTTCACGTGACTTGCTGGGAAAACAAAATTTCTTTTCAGTTGCAAACTATACACCATACACATATACGGGGATGTAGTTGCTCAAACTCTGTTTTACAGTGAAAATTGCAGGAACTTCAACCCGGTACTAGGAAACAGTGTGAGAACCAGAGTAAAAATTTCTCCTGCAAACCTCTCCCTTTGTGCTAGATGAAAGAACGTCACTCCACATGCTAGGTTCTTAGAGATAAGTGTGTGTGAACTCCGTTCTTCATTTAGCTTGTTGGGAATGCAAAGATTCTTTTCAGTTGCAAACTACAGTACATACATATATATGGGGTTGTTCTACCTCCAACGCAGTTTTACAGTGAAAACTGCAGGAACATCAACTAGGCTCTAGGAAACAGACTGAGAAACCAGACTAAATGTTTCTCTTGCAACACGTTCTCTTTGTGCTAGATGAACGAACGTCTCTCCATATGCTCAGTTCTGAGAGATAAGTGTGTGTGAAAGCCGTCTTTCAACTAGCTTGTTGGGAACACAAAAATTCTTTTCAGTTTCAAACTACCCCCTATATATTTATACGGGGATGTACAAGCTCCAAAACCATTTTACAGTGAAAACTGAAAGAAATTCAAACCGGAACTAGGAAACAGACTGAGAAACCTTTGTAAAAGTTTCTCCTGCTAACCGTTCCATGTTTGCTAGATGAACGAACGACCCTCCACATGCTCAGTTCTGAGAGATAAGTGTGTGTGGATGCCGTCCTTCACCTAGCTTGTTGGGAACACAAGTAGTTTTCAGTTGCAAACTACACTCCATACATTTATATTGGGAGGTACTAGCTCCAAGTAGCTTTTAAACTGAAAAAAGCAGTAAATTTCAAACCGGCACTAGGAAACAGACTGAGAAACCAGAGTAAAAGTTTCTCCTGCAACCCGTTCACTTTGTGCTAGGTGAACGAACGACTCTCCACATGCTCAGTTCCGAGAGATAAGTGTGTGTGAAAACCGTCCTTCACATAGCTTGTTGGGAACACAAAGTTTCTTTTCAGTTGCAAACTACACTCCATAAATATATACGGAGATGTAGTAGCTCCAACTCGGTTTTAAAGTGTAAACTGCAGGATCTTCAAACCGGCACCAGAAAACATACCGGGAAACCAGACTAAAATTTCTCCTGCAACCCTTTCCCTCTGTGTTACATGAACGAATGTCTCTCCATATGCTAAATTCTCAGAGATCAGTGTGTGTGAAAGCCGTCCTTCACATGACTTGTTGGGAACACAAAATTACTTTTCAGTTGCAAACTACACTCCATAGATATATATGGGGAGGTACAAGCTCTAAATCGGTTTTAAAGTGAAACTGCAGGTACATAATACAGGCACTAGGAAACAGCCTGAGACTGGAGAGTAAAAATTTCTCCAGGAATCCGAAACACTTGTGCTAGATGAATGAACTTCTCTCCACATGCTCAGATCTAGAGATAAGTGTGTGTGAAGCCGAACTTCACCTTGCTTATTAGGAATACACATTTTCTATTCAGTTGCAAACTACACTCCATACATATATATGTGGAGGTAATAGCTCCAACTCGGGTTTACAGTGAATACTGCAAAAACATCAACTTGGCATTAGGAAAGAGACTGAGAAACCAGATTAATTGTTTCTCTTGCAAACCGTTCCCTTTGTGCTAGATGAACGAAAGTCTTTCCACATGCTCAGTTCTGAGAGATAAGTGTGTGTGAACTCTGTCCTTCATTTAGCTTGTTGGGAACACAAAGTTTCTTTTCAGTTGCAAACTACAGTCCATACATATATATGGGGAGGTTCTACCTTCAAATCGGTTTTACAGTGAAAACTGCAGGAACATCAACTAGGCACTAGGAAACAGACTGAGAAACCACAATAAATGTTTCCCTTGCAACCCGTTCTCTTTGTGCTAGATGAACGGACGTCTCTCCATATGCTCAATTCTGAGAGATAAGTTTGTGTGGAAGCCGTCTTTCACCTTGTTGGTTGGAAACACAAAGTTTCTTTTCAGTAGCAAACTACACTTCAGACATATATATGGGGATGTATTAGCTCCAAATCTTTTTTAGAGTGAAAACTGGGGGAACATCTTACCGACACTATGAAACATACTGAGAAGCCAGAGTAAACATTCTCCTGCAAACAGTTCACTTTGTGCTAGATGAACGAATGTCTCTCCACATGCTCAGTTCTGAGAGTTAATTGTGTGTGAAAGCAGTCCTTCACATAGCTTGTTGGGAACAGAAAGTTCTTTTAAGCTGCAAACTAAAATCCATACATATATATGGGGATGTACTAGCTCCAACTCGGCTTTAAAGTGAAAACTGTAGGATCTTCCAACCGGTACTAGGAAAAAGACTGAGAAACCAGAGTAAAAGTGTCTCCTGCAACATATTATTTTTGTGCTAGATGAACGAACGTCTCGCCACATGCTCAGTTCTGAGAGACAACTGTGTGTGAAAGCCGTCCTTCACATAGCTTGTTGGGAACACAAAATTTCTTTTCAATGGCAAAGTACACTCCATACATATATATGGGTATTTACTAGCTCCAACTCGGTTTTACACTGAAAACTGCAGTAACTTCAAACCGGAACTAGGAAACAGACTGAGAAACCAGAATATTAGTTTCTCCTGCAAACCGTTCACTTTGTGCTAGATGAATGAACGTCTCTCCACATGATCAATTCAAGAGATAAGTGTGTGAGAAGCCAAACTTCACGTAACTTGCTGGGAAGACAAATTTTCTTTTCAGTTGCAAACTATACACCATACACATATACGGGGATGTAGTAGCTCCAACTCGGTTTTACTGTGAAAATTGCAGGAACTTCAACCCGGTACCAGGAAACAGGGTGAGAAACCAGAGTAAAAGTTTCTCCTGCAAACCTTTCCCTTTGTGCTAGATGAAAGAACGTCACTCCAAATGCTCAGTTCTCAGAGATAAGTGTGTGTGAACTCTGTCCTTCATTTAGCTTGTTGGGAACACAAAGTTTCTTTTCAGTTGCAAACTACAGTCCATACATATATATGGGGAGGTTCTACCTTCAACTCGGTTTTACAGTGAAAACTGCAGGAACATCAACTAGGCACTAGGAAACAGACTGAGAAACCACAATAAATGTTTCCCTTGCAACCCGTTCTCTTTGTGCTAGATGAACGGACGTCTCTCCATATGCTCAATTCTGAGAGATAAGTTTGTGTGGAAGCCGTCATTCACCTAGCTTTTTGGGAACACATACTAGTTTTCAGTGGCAAACTACACTCCATACATTTATAATGGAAGGTACTAGCTCCAAGTAGATTTTAAACTGAAAATTTCAGTAACATCAAACCGGCACTAGGAAACAGACTGAGAAACCAGAGTAAAAGTTTCTACTGCAACCCGTTCCCTTTGTGCTAGATGAACGAACGACTCTCCACATGCTCAGTTCTGAGAGATAAGTGTTTGTGAAAACCGTCCTTCACATAGCTTGTTGGGAACACTAAGTTTCTTTTCATTTGCAAACTACACTCCATAAATATATACGGGGATTTACTAGCTCCAACTCGGTTTAAAGTGAAAACTGCAGGATCTTCAAACCGGCACCAGGAAACATACTGGGAAACCAGACTAAAAGTTTCTCCGGCAACCCTTTCCCTCTGTGTTACATGAACGAACGTCTCTCCACATGCTCAGTTCTCAGAGATCAGTGTGTGTGAAAGCCGTCCTTCATATGACTTGTTGGGAACGAAAAATTACTTTTCAGTTGCAAACTACACTCCAAACATATATATGGGGTGTTACAAACTCCAAATCGGTTTTAAAGTGAAAATTGCAGGAACAAAATACAGGCAATAGGAAATAGCCTCAGAATCCAGAGTAAAAATTTCTCCAGCAATCCGTAACATTTGTGCTAGATGAATGAACTTCTCTCCACATGATCAGTTCTAGAGATAATTGTGTGTGAAGCCGAACTTCACCTTGCTTGTTAGGGATACACATTTTCTTTTCAGTTGCAAACTACAATCCATACATATATATGTGGAGGTAATAGCTCCAACTCGGGTTTACAGTGAAAACTGCAAATACATCAACTTGGCACTAGGAAAGAGACTGAGAAACCAGACTAATTGTTTCCCTTGCAAACCGTTCCCTTTGTGATAGATGAACGAACGTCTATCCACATGCTCAGTTCTGAGAGATAAGTGTGTGTGAAAGCCATCCTTCACATAGCTTGTTGGGAACACAAAATTACTTTTCAGGTGCAAACTACACTCCATACATATATACGGGTAATTACTAGCTCCAAATCGGTTTTACACTGAAATCTGCAGTAACTACAAACTGGCACTAGGAAACAGACTGAGAAAAAAGGGTATTAGTTTCTCCTGCAAACCGTTCCCTTTGTGCTAGATGAACGAACGTCTCTCCACATGCTCAGTTCTGAGAGATAAGTCTGTGTGAAAGCCGTCCTTCACGTAGTTTGCTGGGATCACAAAATTTCTTTTCAGATGCAAACTTAATTCCATACATATATATGGGGAGGTAAAAAATCCAACTCGATTTTACAGTGAAAACTGAAGGAACATCAAACAGGCACGAAGAACAGTCTGAGTATCCAGAGTAAAAATTACTCCTGCAAACCATTCCCTTTGTACTAGATGAATGAACGTCTCTCCACATGCTCAGTTCTAGGGATAAGTATGTGTGAACCCGAAGTTCACATAACTTGTTAGGAATACAAAATTTCTTTTCAGTTGCAAACTACACTCCATACATATATATGTGTATGTAATAGCTTCAACTCGGGTTTACAGTGAAAACTGCAAAAACATCAACTTGGCACTAGGAAAGAGACTGAGAAACAAGAATAAATGTTTCCCTTGCAACCCGTTACCTTTGTGCTATGTGAACGAATGTCTCTCCACATGCTCAGTTCTGAGAGATAATTGTGTGTGAAACCGTCCTTCACAATGCTTGTTGGGAACACAAAGTTTCATTTCAGCTGCAAACTACACTACATATATATATATGGGTAGTTACTAGCTCCAACTCCATTTTACACTGAAAACTGCAGTAACTTCAAACCGGCACTAGGAAACAGACTGAGTATAAAGAGTAATAGTTTCTCCTGCAAACGTTTCCCTTTGTGCTAGATGAACAAACGTCTCTCCACAAGCTAAGTTCTGAGAGATAAGGGTGTGTGAAAGGCGTCCTTCACATAGCTTGATGGGATCACAAAATTACTTTTCAGTTGCAAACTAAATTCCATACATATATATGGGGAGGTAAACGCTCCAACTCGGTTTTACAGTGAAAACTGCAGGAACATCAAACAGGCACTAAGAACAGTCTGAGTATGCAAAGTAAAAATTACTCCAGCAAACCGTTCCATTTGTGCTAGATGAATGAACATCTCTCCACATGGTCAGTTCTAGGGATAAGTTTGTGTGAACCCGAACTTCACATAGCTTGTTAGGAATACAAATTTTCTTTTCAGTTGCAAACTACACTCCATACATATATATGGGGAGGTTCTACCTCCAGCTCGGTTTTACAGTGAAAACTACAGGAACATCAACTCGGCACTAGGAAACAGAGAGAGAAACCAGAGTAAAAGTTTCTCCTGCAACCCGTTCCCTTTGTGCTAGATGAACGAACGTATCTCCATATGCTCAGTTCTTAGGGATAAGTGTGTGTGAAGTCTGTCTTTCAACTAGGTTGTTGGGAACACAAAAATTCTTTTCAGTTAAAAACTACACTCCATACATTTATACGGGGAGGTACAAGCTCCAAAACCATTTTACCGTGAAAACTGCAAGAAATTCAAACCGGAACAAGGAAAAAGTCTGAGATAGCATTGTAATAGTTTCCCCTGCTACCCGTTCCATTTGTGCTAGAAGAACAAACGTCTCTCCACATGCTCATTTCTGAGAGATAAATGTGTGTGGAAGCCGTCATTCAACTAGCTTGTTGGGAACACAAAGTTTGTTTTCATTTGCAAACTACACTCCATATATTTATATTGGGAAGTATCAGCTAGAACTCGTTTTAATGTGAAAAATTTAGGATCTCCATACCGGAACTAGGAAAAGACTGAGAAACCAGAGTAAAAGTTTCTCCTGCAACATGTTCCCTTTCTGTTAGATGAACGAATGTCTCTCCACATGCTCAGTTCTGAGAGAGAATTGTGTGTGGAATCCGTCCTTCAACTAGTTTGTTGGGAACAGAAAGTTACTTTTCAGTTGCAAACTACAATCCATATGTATATATGGGGAAGTACTGGCTCCAAGTCGATTTTACACTGAAAACTGCAGTAACATCCAACCGGCACTAGGAAAAAGACTGAGAAACCAGAGTAATAGTTTCTCCTGCAAACCTTTCACTTTGTGCTTGATGAATGAACGTCTCTCCACATGCTCAATTCAAGAGATAAGTGTGTGAGAAGCCAAACTTCACGTAAATTGCTGGGAACACAAATTTTCTTTTCAGTTGCAAACTATAAACCATACACATTTACGGGGATGTAGTAGCTCCAACTCGGTTTTACAGTGAAAATTGCAGGAACTTCAACCAGGTACTAGGAAACAGGGTGAGAAACCAGTGTAAAAGTTTCTCCTGCAAACCGTTCCTTTTGTGCTAGATGAACGAACGTTTCTCCACATGCTCAGTTCTGAGAGATAAGTGTGTGTGAAAGCCGTCCTTCACCTAGCTTGTTGGAAACACAAAGATTCTTTTCAGAAGCAACTTACACTCCATACATATATATGGGGATGTACTAGATCCAAATCGGTTCTACAGTGAAAACTGGAGGAACATCTTACCGACACTATGAAACAGACTGAGAAACCAGAGGAAACTTTCCCCGGCAAGCAGTTCACTTTGTGCTAGATGAACGAATGTCTCTCCACATGCTAATTTCTGAGAGAAAATTGTGTGTGAAAGCCGTACTTCACATAGCTTGTTGGGAACACAACGTTTCTTTTCAGCTGCAAACTAAAATCCATACATATATACGGGGATGTACTAGCACCAAGTCGGTTTTAAAGTGAAAATTGTAGGATCTTCAACCCGGTACTAGGAAATATTCTGAGAAACCAGAGTAAAAGTGTCTCCTGCATCATATTCCTTTTGTGCTAGATGAACGAATATCTCTCCACATGCTCAGTTCTGAGAGATAAGTGTGTGTGAAAGCCGACCTTCACCTAGCTTTTTGGGAACACAAAGTTTCTTTTCAGTTGCAAACTACACTCCATATATATATATGTAGGGAGTAATATCTCCATCTCTGTTTTAGAGTGAAAACTGCACGGGTTCAAACCGGCACTAGGAAACAGACTGAGAAAGCAGAAAATTAATTTCTCCAATATCACGTTCCATTTGTGCTAGATGAACGAACGTCTCTCCACATGCTCAGTTCTGAGAAATAAGTGTGTGTCGAAGCCATCATTCACCTAGGTTGTTGGGAACACAAAGTTTCTTTTTAGTTGCAAACTACAATCCATAAATATATATGGGGATGTACTAGCACCAACTCGGTTTTAATGTGAAAACTGAAGTATCTTCACACCAGCTCTAGGAATCATACGGAGAAACCAGACAGAAAGTTTCTCATGCAAACCGTTCCATTTGTGCTACATGTACGAACGTCTCTCCACATGCTCAGATCTGAGAGATAAGTGTGTGTGAAAGCCGTCCTTCACAAACTTGTTGGGAACACAAAATTTCTTTTCAGTGGCAAACTACACTCCATACATATATATGGGTAGTTACAAGCTTCAACTCGGTTTTACACTGAAAAATGCAGTAACTTCAAACCGGAATTAGGAAACAGACTGAGAAAACAGAGTAATAGTTTCTCCTGCTAACCTTTCCCTTTGTGCTAGATGAACGAAAGTCTCTCCACATGCTCAGTTCTGAGAGATAAGTGTGTGTGAAAGCCGTCCTTCACCTATCTTGTTGGAAACACAGTTTCTTTTCAGTAGCAAACTACACTCCATACATATATATGTGGATGTACTAGCACCAAATCGGTTCTACAGTGAAAATTGGAGGAACTTCTTACCGACACTAGGAAACAGACTTAGAAACCAGAGTAAACTTTCTCCTGCAAACAGTTCACATTGTGCTAGATGAAAGAATGTCTCTCCACATGCTCAGTACTGAGAGATAATTGTGTGTGTAAGCCGTCCTTCATAGATAGCTTGTAGGGAAAACAAGGTTTCATTTAAGCTGCAAACAAAAATCCATACATATATACGGGGATGTACTAGTTCCAACTCGGTTATAAAATGAAAACTGTAGGATTTTCAAACAGGTACTTGGAAAAAGACTGAGAAACCTGAGTAAAAGTGTCTCCTGAAACATATTCTTTTTTGTGCTAGATGAACGAATATCTTTCCACATGCTCAGGTCTGAGAGATATGTGTGTGTGAAAGCCGTCCTTCACCTAGCTTGTTGGGAACACAAAGTTTCTTTTAAGTTGCAAACTACACTCCATACATATATATGTAGGAAGTACTAGGTCCATCTCGGTTTTAGTGTGAAAACTGAAGGGAGTTCTAACCGGCACTAAGTAACAGACTGAGAAAGCAGACAAATAATTTCTCCTAAATCCCGTTCGATTTGTGCTAGAGGAACGAATATCTCTCCACATGCTCTGTTCTGAGAGATAAGTGTGTCTGAAAGCCGTCCTTCACATAGCTTGCTGGGATCACAAAATTTCTTTTCAGTTGCAAACAACACTCCATACATATATATGGGGAGTTTCTACCTCCAGGTCGGTTTTACAGTGAAAACTACAGGAAGATCATCTCGGCACTAGCAAACAGTCTGAGAAACCAGACTATATGTTTCCCTTGCAACGCGTTCATTTTGTGCTAGATGAACGAACGTCTATCAATATGCTCATTTCTGAGAGATAAGTGTGTGTTAAAGCCGCCTTTCAACTTGCTTGTTGGGAACACAAAAATTCTTTTCAGTTTCAAACTACACTCCATTCATATATACGGGGAGTTACAAGCTCCAACACAACTTTACAGTGAAAACTGCAAGAAATTCAAACCGGAACAAGGAAACAGACTGAGAAACCATTGTAAAAGTTTCTCCTGCTACCCTTTCCATTTGTGCTAGATGAACGAACGTCTCTCCACATGCTCAGTTCTGAGAGACAAGATTGTGTGGTAGCCGTCATTCACCTAGCTTGTTGGGAACACAAAGTTTATTTTCAGTTGCAAACTACACTCCATACATTTATATTGGTAGGTACTAGTTCCAACTCGGTTTTAATGTGATATCTGTAGGATCTTCAAACTAGTACTAGGAAAAAGAATGAGAAATCTGAGTAAAAGTTTCTCCTGCAACATGTTTCTTTGTGCTAGATGAACGAATGTCTCTCCACATGCTCAGTTCTGAGAGATATGTGTGTGTGAAATCCGTCCTTCAACTAGCTTGTTGGGAACACAAAGAGTCTTTTCAGTTGCAAACTACACTCCATAAATCTATATGGGAGGTACTAGCTCCAAGTCGATTTTACACTGAAAACTGCAGTAACCTCAAAACGGCACTAGGAAACAGACTTAGAAATCAGAGTAATAGTTTCTCCTGCAAACCGTTCCATTTGTGCTAGATGAATGAACGTCTCTCCACATGCTCAATTCTAGAGATAAGTTTGTGTGAAGCCAAAGTTCACTTAACTTTTTGGGAACACAAATTTTCTTTTCAGTTGCAAACTATACACCATACAAATATATGGGGTGGTACAAGCTCCAACTCGGTTTTACAGTGAAAATTGCTGGAATTTCAACCCGGTACTAGGAAACAGGCTGAGAAAACACAGTAAAAGTTTCTCCTGCAACCCGTTCCCTTTGTGCTAGATGAACGAATGTCTCTCCACATGCTCATTTCTGAGAGATAATTGTGTGTGAAAGCCATCCTTCACATAGCTTGTTGGGAACACAAAATTTCTTTTCAGAGGCAAACTACACTCCATACATATATATGGGGAGGAACAAGCTCCAAATCGTTTTTACTGTGAAAACTGCAGGAACATAAAACAGGCACTATGAAACAGAATGAGAATCCAGAGTAAAAATTTCTCCTGCAAACCGTTCCATTTGTGCTAGATGAATGAACGTCTCTCCATATCCTCAGTTCTGAGAGATAAGTGTGTATGAAAGCCGTCCTTCAACTAGCTTGTTGGAAACACAAAGTTTCTTTTCAGTAGCAAACTGCACTCCATACAAATATATGTAGGAAGTAATAGCTCCATCTCTGTTTAAGAGTGAACACTGCAGGGGTTCAAATCGGCACTAGGAAACAGACTGAGAAAGCAGAAAATTAATATCCCCAATTTCCCATTACATTTGTGCTAGATTAATGAACGTCTCTCCACATGCTCAGTTCTGAGAGAAAAGTGTTTGTGGAAGCCGTACTTCACATAGCTTGTTGGGAATACAAAGTTTGTTTTCAGTTGTAAACTACACTCCATAAATATATATGGGGAGGTACTAGATCCAAATCGGTTTTACTGTGAAAACTAGAGGAACTTCTAACCGACAATAGGAAACAGACAGAGAAACCAGAGTAAATTTTCTCCTGCAATCCGTTGACTTTGTGCTAGATGAACGAACGTCTCCCCACATGCTCCTTTCTGAGAGATAAATGTGTGTGAAAGCCGTACTTCACCTACTTTGTTGGGAACACAAAGATACTTTTCAGTTGCAAACTACAATGCATAAATATATACGGGGATGTACAAGCTCCAAATCGGTTTTAAACTGAAAAGTATAGGATCTTCAAACCGGCACTAGGAAAAGTACTGAGAAACCAGACTAAAACTTTCTCATGCAACCCGTTCCCTTTGTGCTACATGTACGAACTTCTCTCCACATGCTCAGTTCTGAGAGATAAGTGTGTGTGAATGCCATCCTTCACATAGATTGTTGGGAACACAAAGTTTGTTTTCAGTTGTAAACTACACTCCATACATATATAAGGGGATGTACTAGCTCCAAATCAATTTTACAGTGAAAACTAGAGGAACTTCTAACCGACAATAGGAAACTGACAGAGAAACCAGAGTAAACTTTCTCCTGCAACCCTTTCACTTTGTGCTAGATGAACGAACGTCTCTCCACATGCTCAGTTCTGAGAGATTATTGTGTGTGAAAGCCGTCCTTCACCTAGCTAGTTTAGAACACAAAACTTCCTTTCACTTGCAAACTACACTCCATACATTTATACGGGTATGTACTAGCCCCAAATCGGTTTTAAAGTGAAAACTGTAGGATCATCAAACCGGTACTAGGTAACAGAGTGAGAATCCAGTGTAAATGTTTCTCCTGCAACATTTACCTTTGTGCTAGATGAATGAACGTCTCTCCACATGCTCTGTTCTAGAGAAAAGTGTGTGTGAAGCCGAACTTCTCCTTGCATGTTAGGAATACAAATTTACATTTCAGTTGCAATCTACACTCCATACATATATATGGGGAGGAAATAGCTCCAACTCGGGTTTACAGTGAAAACTGCAAAAACATCAACTTGGCACTACTAAAGAGACTGAGAAACCAGATTAAATGTTTCTCTTGCAAACCGTTCCCCTTGTGCTAGATGAAAGAACGTCTCTCCACATGCTCAATTCTGAGAGATTATTGTGTGTGAAAGCCGTCCTACACATAGCTTGCAGGGATCACAAAATTTCTTTTCAGTTGCAAACTAAATTCCATACATATATATGGGGAGGTAAAAGCTCCAATTCGGTTTTACAGTGAAAACTGCAGTTACATCAAACATTCACTAATAACAGTCTGAGGATACAGAGTAAAACTTACTACTGCAAACCTTACCTTTTGTGCAAGGTGAATGAACGTCTATCCACAGGCTCAGGTCTGGAGATAAGTGTGTGTGAAGCTGAACTTCACATAGCTTGTTTGGAATACAAATTTTCTTTTCAGTTGCAAACAACACTCCATACATATATATGGGGAGGTACTAAATCCAGCTCGGATTTACAGTGAAAACTACAGGAACATCAACTCGGCAGTAGGAAAGAGACAGAGAAATCAGACTATATGTTTCTCTTGCAACCCGTTCCATTTGTGCTGGATGAACGAACGTCTCTCCATATGCTCAGTTCTGAGAGATAAGTGTGTGTTAAAGCCGTTTTTCAAATATCTTGTTGGGAACACAAAAATTCTTTTCAGTTTCAAACTACACTCCATACATATATACAGGGAGGTAGAAGCTCCAACACCATTTTACTGTGAAAAGTGTAAGAAATTCAAACCGGAACTAGGAAACAGACTGAGAACCAAGAATAAACGTTGCTCCTGCAAACCATTCACTTTGTGCTAGATGAACGAACGTCTCTCCACATGCTCAGTTCTGAGAGATAAGTGTGTGTGAATGCCGCCCTTCACGTAACTTTTTGGGAACACAAAGATTCTTTTCAGTTTCTAACTACACTCCATATATTTATATGGTGATTTAGTAGATCCAAATAGGGTTTATAGTGAAAACTGGAGGAAATTCTAACAATTACCAGGAAACAGACTGAGAAACCAGAGTAAATTTTTCCTGCCAACTTTTCACTTTGTGCTATATGAACGAAAGTCTGTCCACATGCTCAGTTCTGAGAGATAAGTGTGTGTGAAAGCCGTCTTTCACCTACCTTGTTGGGAACACAAAACTTCCTTTCACTTGCAAACTACACTCCATAAATATATGCGGGGATGTACTAGCTCCAAATCGGTTTTAAAGTGAAAACTGTAGGATCATCAAACCGGTACTAGGAAACAGACTGAGAATCCAGAGTAAATGTTTCTCCTGCACCATTTACCTTTGTGCTAGATGAATGAACGTCTCTCCACATGCTCTGTTCAAGAGATAATTGTGTGTGAAGCCGAACTTCACATTGCATGTTAGGAATACAAATTTTCATTTCAGTTGCAATCTACACTCCATACATATATATGGGGATGTAATAGCTCCAACTCGGGTTTACAGTGAAAACTGCAAAAACATCAACTTGGCACTAGGAAAGAGACTGAGAAACCAGACTAAACGTTTCTCTTGCAACCCGTTCCATTTGTGATAGATGAACGAACGTATCTCCACATGCTCAGTTCTGAAAGATAAGTGTGTGTGAAAGCCGTCCTTCCCCTAGCATGTTGGAAACACAAAGATTCTTTTCAGTAGCAAACTACATTCCATACATATATATGGGGATGTACTAGCTCCAAATCTTTTCTACAGTGAAAACTGTAGGAACATCTTACCGACACTAGGAAACAGACTTAGAAACCAGAGTAAACTTTCTCCTGCAAACAGTTCACATTGTGCTAGATGAAAGAATGTCTCTCCACATGCTCAGTTCTGAGAGATAATTGTGTGTGAAAGCCGTCCTTCACATAGCTTGTTGGGAACACAAGGTTACTTTTCAGCTGCAAACTAAAATCCATACATGTATACGGGGATGTACTAGTACCAACTAGGTTTTAAAATGAAAACTGTAGGATATTCAAACAGGTACTAGGAAAAAGACTGAGAAACCAGAGTAAAAGTGTCTCCTGAATCATATTCCTTTTGTGCTAGATGAACGAATATCTCTCCACATGCTCTGTTCTGAGAGATAAGTGTGTCTGAAAGCCGTCTTTCACATAGCTTGCTGGGATCACAAAATTTCTTTTCAGTTGCAAACTACACTCCATACATTTATACGGGGAGTTTCTACCTCCAGCTCGGTTTTACAGTAAAAACTACAGGAACATCATATCGGCACTAGCAAATAGTCTAAGAAACCAGACTATATGTTTCAACTGCAACCCGTTTACTTTATGCTAGATGAACGAACGTCTCCCCATATGCTCAGTTCTGAGAGATAAGTGTGTGTTAAAGCCGTCTTTCAACTAGCTTGTTGGGAACACAAACTTTCTTTTCAGTTTCAAACTACACTCCATACATATATACGGGTAGGGACAAGCTCCAACAACATTTTACCGTGAAAACTGCAAGAAATTCAAACCGGAACAAGGAAACAGACTGAGAAATCATTGTAATAGATTTTTCCTGCTACCCGCTCCATTTGTGCTAGATGAACGAACGTCTCTCCACATGCTCAGTTCTGAGAGACATGTGTGTGTGAAAGCGGTATTTCTCCAAGCTTGTTGGGAACACATAGTTTCTTTTCAGTTGCAAACTACAATCCATACATATATACGGGGATGTACTAGCTCCAAATCGGGTTTAAAGTGAAAACTGCAGGATTATCAAACTGAAACTAGGAAACAGACTGAGAAACCAGACTAAAAGTTTCTCCTGCAAACTGTTCCCTCTGTGCTGCATGAATGAACGTCACGCCACATGCTCAATTTTGAGAGATAAGTGTGTGTGAAAGCCATTCTTCACATAACTTGTTGGGAACACAAAATTTCTTTTCAGTGGCAAACTAAAATCCATACAAATATATGGAGATGTACTAGCCTCCAAATCTGTTCTACAGTGAAAACTGGAGGAACTTCTTACCGACACTAGGAAACAGACTGAGAAACCAGAGTAAATTTTCTCCTGCAAACCGTTCATTTTGTGCTAGATGAACGAACGTCTCTCCACATGCTCCGTTCTGAGGGATATGTGTGTGTGAAAGCCGTCCTTCACATAGTTTGTTGGGAACACAAAATACTTTTCAGTTGCAAACTACACTCCATAAATATATACGTGGTTGTACTAGCTCCAAATCTGTTTTAAAGTGAAAACTGAAGTATCTTCAAACCGGCACTAGGAAACATACTGAGAATCCAGACTAAAACTTTCTAATGCAAATCGTTCCCTTTCTGCTACATGTACGAACTTCTCTCCACATGCTCAATTCTGAGAGATAAGTGTGTGTGAATGCCGTCCTTCACATAGCTTGTTGGAAACGAAAAAACTCTTTTCAGTTGCAAACTACTCTCCATACATATATATTGGGAGTTACTAGCTCCAAATCGGTTTTACACTGAAAAATGCACTAAATTCAAACCGGCACTAGGAAACAGACTGAGAAAACAGAGTAATAGTTTCTCCTGCAAACCGTTCCCCTTGTGCTAGATGAACGAACGTCTCTCCACATGCTCACTTCTGAGAGATTATTGTGTGTGAAAGCCGTCCTACACATAGCTTGCAGGGATCACAAAATTTCTTTTCAGTTGCAAACTAAATTCCATACATATATATGGGGAGGTAAAAGCTCCAAATCGGTTTTACAGTGAAAACTGCAGGTACATCAAACATGCACTAATAACAGTCTGAGTATCCAGAGTAAAACTTACTACTGCAAACCTTACATTTTGTGCAAGAGAAATGAACGTCTCTCCACAGGCTCAGGTCTGGAGATAAGTGTGTGTGAAGCTGAACTTCACATAGATTGTTTGGTATACAAATTTTCTTTTCAGTTGCAAACAACACTCCATACATATATATGGGGAGGTACTAACTCCAGCTCGGATTTACAGTGAAAACTACAGGAACATTAACTCGGCAGTAGGAAAGAGACAGAGAAATCAGACTATATGTTTCTCTTGCAACCCGTTCCATTTGTGCTAGATGAACGAACGTCTCTCCATATGCTCAGTTCTGAGAGATAAGTGTGTGTTAAAGCCGTTTTTCAACTATCTTGTTGGGAACACAAAAATTCTTTTCAGTTTCAAACTACACTCCATACATATATACGGGGAGGTAGAAGCTCCAACACAATTTTACAGTGAAAACTGTAAGAAATTTAAACCGGAACTAGGAAAGAGACTGAGAACCAAGAATAAACGTTGTTCCTGCAAACCATTCCCTTTGTGCTAGATGAACGAACGTCTCTCCACATGCTCAGTTCTGAGAGATAAGTGTGTGTGAATGCCGCCCTTCACATAACTTTTTGGGAACACAAAGTTTCTTTTCAGTTTCTAACTACACTCCATATATTTATATTGGGATTTAGTAGATCAAAATAGGGTTTATAGTGAAAACTGGAGGAAATTCTAACCGTTACCAGGAAACAGACTGAGAAACCAGAGTAAATTTTTCCTGCCAACCTTTCACTTTGTGCTAGATGAACGAACGTCTCTCCACATGCTCAGTTCTGAGAGATAAGTGTGTGTGAAAGCCGTCCTTCACCTAGCTTGTTGGAAACGAAAAAACTCTTTTCAGTTGGAAACTACTCTCCATACATATATATTGGGAGTTACTGGCTCCAAATCGGTTTTACACTGAAAAATGCAGTAAATTCAAACCGGCACTAGGAAACAGACTGAGAAAACAGAGTAATAGTTTCTCCTGCAAACCGTTCCCCTTGTGCTAGATGAAAGAACGTCTCTCCACATGCTCTGTTCTGAGAGATTATTGTGTGTGAAAGCTGTCCTACATATAGCTTGCAGGGATCACAAAATTTCTTTTCAGTTGCAAACTAAATTCCATAGATATATAAGGGGAGGTAAAAGCTCCAAATTGGTTTTACACTGAAAAATGCAGTAAATTCAAACCGGCACTAGGAAACAGACTGAGAAAACAGAGTAATAGTTTCTCCTGCAAACCGTTCCATTTGTGCTAGATGAATGAATGTCTCTCCACATGCTCAATTCTAGAGATAAGTTTGTGTGAAGCCAAAGTTCACTTAACTTGTTGGGAACACAAATTTTCTTTTCAGTTGCAAACTATACACCATACAAATATATGGGGTGGTACAAGCTCCAACTCGGTTTTACAGTGAAAATTGCTGGAATTTCAACCTGGTACTAGGAAACAGGCTGAGAAACCACAGTAAAATTTTCTCCTGCAACCCGTTCCCTTTGTGCTGGATGAACGAATGTCTCTCCACATGCTCATTTCTGAGAGATAAATGTGTGTGAAAGCCATCCTTCACATAGCTTGTTGGGAACACAAAATTTCTTTTCAGTGTCAAACTACACTCCATACATATATATGGGGAGGTACAAGCTCCAAAACGTTTTACTGTGAAAACTGCAGGAACATAAAACAGGCACTATGAAACAGAATGAGAATCCAGAGTAAAAATTTCTCCTGCAAACCGTTCCATTTGTGCTAGATGAATGAACGTCTCTCCATATCCTCAGTTCTGAGAGATAAGTGTGTATGAAAGCCGTCCTTCAACTAGCTTGTTGGAAACACAAAGTTTCTTTTCAGTAGCAAACTGCACTCCATACAAATATATGTAGGAAGTAATAGCTCCATCTCTGTTTAAGAGTGAACACTGCAGGGGTTCAAATCGGCACTAGGAAACAGACTGAGAAAGCAGAAAATTAATATCCCCAATTTCCCATTACATTTGTGCTAGATTAACGAACGTCTCTCCACATGCTCAGTTCTGAGAGAAAAGTGTTTGTGGAAGCCGTACTTCATATAGCTTGTTGGGAATACAAAGTTTGTTTTCAGTTGTAAACTACACTCCATAAATATATATGGGGAGGTACTAGATCCAAATCGGTTTTACTGTGAAAACTAGAGGAACTTCTAACCGACAATAGGAAACAGACAGAGAAACCAGAGTAAATTTTCTCCTGCAATCCGTTGACTTTGTGCTAGATGAACGAACGTCTCCCCACATGCTCCTTTCTGAGAGATAAATGTGTGTGAAAGCCGTACTTCACCTAGTTTGTTGGGAACACAAAGATACTTTTCAGTTGCAAACTACAATGCATAAATATATACGGGGATGTACAAGCTCCAAATCGGTTTTAAACTGAAAAGTATAGTATCTTCAAACCGGCACTAGGAAAAGTAATGAGAAACCAGAATAAAACTTTCTCATGCAACCCGTTCCCTTTGTGCTACATGTACGAACTTCTCTCCACATGCTCAGTTCTGAGAGATAAGTGTGTGTGAATGCCGTCCTTCACATAGCTTGTTGGGAACACAAAGTTTGTTTTCAGTTGTAAACTACACTCCATACATATATAAGGGGATGTACTAACTGCAAATCAGTTTTACAGTGAAAACTAGAGGAACTTCTAACCGACAATAGGAAACTGACAGAGAAACCAGAGTAAACTTTCTCCTGCAACCCTTTCACTTTGTGCTAGATGAACGAACGTCTCTCCACATGCTTAGTTCTGAGAGATTATTGTGTGTGAAAGCCGTCCTTCACCTAGCTAGTTGGGAACACAAAACTTCCTTTCACTTGCAAACTACACTCCATACATTTATACGGGTATGTACTAGCCCCAAATCGGTTTTAAAGTGAAAACTGTAGGATCATCAAACCGGTACTAGGTAACAGACTGAGAATCCAGTGTAAATGTTTCTCCTGCACCATTTACCTTTGTGCTAGATGAATGAACGTCTCTCCACATGCTCTGTTCTAGAGAAAAGTGTGTGTGAAGCCGAACTTCTCCTTGCATGTTAGGAATACAAATTTTCATTTCAGTTGCAATCTACACTCCATACATATATATGGGGAGGAAATAGCTCCAACTCGGGTTTACAGTGAAAACTGCAAAAACATCAACTTGGCACTACTAAAGAGACTGAGAAACCAGATTAAATGTTTCTCTTGCAAACCGTTCCCCTTGTGCTAGATGAACGAACGTCTCTCCACATGCTCAGTTCTGAGAGATTATTGTGTGTGAAAGCCGTCCTTCACCTAGCTAGTTGGGAACACAAAACTTCCTTTCACTTGCAAACTACACTCCATACATTTATACGTGTATGTACTAGCCCCAAATCGGTTTTAAAGTGAAAACTGTAGGATCATCAAACCGGTACTAGGTAACAGACTGAGAATCCAGTGTAAATGTTTCTCCTGCACCATTTACCTTTGTGCTAGATGAATGAACGTCTCTCCACATGCTCTGTTCTAGAGAAAAGTGTGTGTGAAGCCGAACTTCTCCTTGCATGTTAGAAATACAAATTTTCATTTCAGTTGCAATCTACACTCCATACATATATATGGGGAGGAAATAGCTCCAACTCGGGTTTACAGTGAAAACTGCAAAAACATCAACTTGGCACTACTAAAGAGACTGAGAAACCAGATTAAATGTTTCTCTTGCAAACCGTTCCCCTTGTGCTAGATGAACGAACGTCTCTCCACATGCTCAGTTCTGAGAGATTATTGTGTGTGAAAGCCGTCCTTCACATAGCTTGCAGGGATCACAAAATTTCTTTTCAGTTGCAAACTAAATTCCATACATATATATGGGGAGGTAAAAGCTCCAATTCGGTTTTACAGTGAAAACTGCAGTTACATCAAACATTCACTAATAACAGTCTGAGAATACAGAGTAAAACTTACTACTGCAAACCTTACCCTTTGTGCAAGGTGAATGAACGTCTATCCACAGGCTCAGGTCTGGAGATAAGTGTGTGTGAAGCTGAACTTCACATAGCTTGTTTGGAATACAAATTTTCTTTTCAGTTGCAAACAACACTCCATACATATATATGGGGAGGTACTAACTCCAGCTCGGATTTACAGTGAAAACTACAGGAACATCAACTCGGCAGTAGGAAAGAGACAGAGAAATCAGATTATATGTTTCTCTTGCAACCCGTTCCATTTGTGCTAGATGAACGAACGTCTCTCCATATGCTCAGTTCTGAGAGATAAGTGTGTGTTAAAGCCGTTTTTCAAATATCTTGTTGGGAACACAAAAATTCTTTTCAGTTTCAAACTACACTCCATACATATATACAGGGAGGTAGAAGCTCCAACACCATTTTACTGTGAAAACTGTAAGAAATTCAAACCGGAACTAGGAAACAGACTGAGAACCAAGAATAAACGTTGCTCCTGCAAACCATTCACTTTGTGCTAGATGAACGAACGTCTCTCCACATGCTCAGTTCTGAGAGAAAAGTGTGTGTGAATGCCGCCCTTCACGTAACTTTTTGGGAACACAAAGTTTCTTTTCAGTTTCTAACTACACTCCATATATTTATATGGGGATTTAGTAGATCCAAATAGGGTTTATAGTGAAAACTGGAGGAAATTCTAACCGTTACCAGGAAACAGACTGAGAAACCAGAGTAAATTTTCCCTGCCAACTTTTCACTATGTGCTAGATGAACGAACGTCTCTCCACATGCTCAGTTCTGAGAGATAAGTGTGTGTGAAAGCCGTCTTCCACCTAGCTTGTTGGGAACACAAAACTTCCTTTCACTTGCAAACTACACTCCATACATATATGCGGGGATGTACTAGCTCCAAATCGGTTTTAAAGTGAAAACTGTAGGATCATCAAACCGGTACTAGGAAACAGACTGAGAATCCAGAGTAAATGTTTCTCCTGCACCATTTACCTTTGTGCTAGATGAATGAACGTCTCTTCACATGCTCTGTTCAAGAGATAATTGTGTGTGAAGCCGAACTTCACATAGCTTGTTGGGAACACAAGGTTACTTTTCAGCTGCAAACTAAAATCCATACATGTATACGGGGATGTACTAGTACCAACTAGGTTTTAAAATGAAAACTGTAGGATATTCAAACAGGTACTAGGAAAAAGACTGAGAAACCAGAGTAAAAGTGTCTCCTGAATCATATTCCTTTTGTGCTAGATGAACGAATATCTCTCCACATGCTCTGTTCTGAGAGATAAGTGTGTCTGAAAGCCGTCTTTCACATAGCTTGCTGGGATCACAAAATTTCTTTTCAGTTGCAAACTACACTCCATACATTTATACGTTGAGTTTCTACCTCCAGCTCGGTTTTACAGTAAAAACTACAGGAACATCATATCGGCACTAGCAAATAGTCTAAGAAACCAGACTATATGTTTCACTTGCAACCCGTTTACTTTATGCTAGATGAACGAACGTCTCTCCTTACTCTCAGTTCTGAGAGATAAGTGTGTGTTAAAGCCGTCTTTCAACTAGCTTGTTGGGAACACAAAAATTCTTTAAAGTTTTAAACTACACTCCAGACATTTATACGGGGAGGGACAAGCTCCAACACCATTTTACAGTGAAAACTGCAAGAAATTCAAACCAGAACAAGGAAACAGACTGAGAAATCATTGTAATAGTTTCTCCTGCTACCCGCTCCATTTGTGCTAGATGAACGAACGTCTCCCCACATGCTCAGTTCTGAGAGACATGTGTGTGTGAAAGCCGTCTTTCACCAAGCTTGTTGGGAACACATAGTTTCTTTTCAGTTGCAAACTACAATCCATACATATATACGGGGATGTACTAGCTCCAAATCGGGTTTAAAGTGAAAACTGCAGGATTATCAAACCGAAACTAGGAAACAGACTGAGAAACCAGACTAAAAGTTTCTCCTGCAAACTGTTCCCTCTGTGCTGCATGAATGAACGTCACGCCACATGCTCAATTTTGAGAGATAAGTGTGTGTGAAAGCCATTCTTCACATAACTTGTTGGGAACACAAAATTCCTTTTCAGTGGCAAACTACAATCCATACAAATATATGGGGATGTACTAGCTCCAAATCTGTTCTACAGTGAAAACTGGAGGAACTTCTTACCGACACTAGGAAACAGACTGAGAAACCAGAGTAAATTTTCTCCTGCAAACAGTTCACTTTGTGCTAGATGAACGAACGTCTCTCCATATGCTCAGTTCTGAGAGATAAGTGTGTGTTAAAACCGTTTTTCAACTATCTTGTTGGGAACACAAGAATTCTTTTCAGTTTCAAACTACACTCCATACATATATACGGGGAGGTAGAAGCTCCAACACCATTTTACAGTGAAAACTGTAAGAAATTTAAACCGGAACTAGGAAACAGACTGAGAACCAAGAATAAACGTTGCTCCTGCAAACCATTCCCTTTGTGCTAGATGAACGAACGTCTCTCCACATGCTCAGTTCTGAGAGATAAGTGTGTGTGAATGCCGCCCTTCACATAACTTTTTGGGAACACAAAGTTTCTTTTCAGTTTCTAACTACACTCCATATATTTATATGGGGATTTAGTAGATCAAAATAGGGTTTATAGTGAAAACTGGAGGAAATTCTAAACGTTACCAGGAAACAGACTGAGAAACCAGAGTAAATTTTTCCTGCCAACCTTTCACTTTGTGCTAGATGAACGAACGTCTCTCCACATGCTCAGTTCTGAGAGATAAGTGTGTGTGAAAGCCGTCCTTCACCTAGCTTGTTGGAAACGAAAAAACTCTTTTCAGTTGGAAACTACTCTCCATACATATATATTGGGAGTTACTGGCTCCAAATCGGTTTTACACTGAAAAATGCAGTAAATTCAAACCGGCACTAGGAAACAGACTGAGAAAACAGAGTAATAGTTTCTCCTGCAAACCTTTCCCCTTGTGCTAGATGAAAGAAAGTCTCTCCACATGCTCTGTTCTGAGAGATTATTGTGTGTGAAAGCTGTCCTACATATAGCTTGCAGGGATCACAAAATTTCTTTTCAGTTGCAAACTAAATTCCATAGATATATAAGGGGAGGTAAAAGCTCCAAATTGGTTTTACACTGAAAAATGCAGTAAATTCAAACCGGCACTAGGAAACAGACTGAGAAAACAGAGTAATAGTTTCTCCTGCAAACCGTTCCATTTGTGCTAGATGAATGAATGTCTCTCCACATGCTCAATTCTAGAGATAAGTTTGTGTGAAGCCAAAGTTCACTTAACTTGTTGGGAACACAAATTTTCTTTTCAGTTGCAAACTATACACCATACAAATATATGGGGTGGTACAAGCTCCAACTCGGTTTTACAGTGAAAATTGCTGGAATTTCAACCTGGTACTAGGAAACAGGCTGAGAAACCACAGTAAAATTTTCTCCTGCAACCCGTTCCCTTTGTGCTGGATGAACGAATGTCTCTCCACATGCTCATTTCTGAGAGATAATTGTGTGTGAAAGCCATCCTTCACATAGCTTGTTGGGAACACAAAATTTCTTTTCAGTGTCAAACTACACTCCATACATATATATGGGGAGGTACAAGCTCCAAAACGTTTTACTGTGAAAACTGCAGGAACATAAAACAGGCACTATGAAACAGAATGAGAATCCAGAGTAAAAATTTCTCCTGCAAACCGTTCCATTTGTGCTAGATGAATGAACGTCTCTCCATATCCTCAGTTCTGAGAGATAAGTGTGTATGAAAGCCGTCCTTCAACTAGCTTGTTGGAAACACAAAGTTTCTTTTCAGTAGCAAACTGCACTCCATACAAATATATGTAGGAAGTAATAGCTCCATCTCTGTTTAAGAGTGAACACTGCAGGGGTTCAAATCGGCACTAGGAAACAGACTGAGAAAGCAGAAAATTAATATCCCCAATTTCCCATTACATTTGTGCTAGATGAACGAACGTCTCCCCACATGCTACTTTCTGAGAGATAAATGTGTGTGAAAGCCGTCCTTCACCTAGTTTGTTGGGAACACAAAGATACTTTTCAGTTGCAAACTACAATGCATAAATATATACGGGGATGTACAAGCTCCAAATCGGTTTTAAACTGAAAAGTATAGTATCTTCAAACCGGCACTAGGAAAAGTACTGAGAAACCAGATTAATACTTTCTCATGCAACCCGTTCCCTTTGTGCTACATGTACGAAATTCTCTCCACATGCTCAGTTCTGAGAGATAAGTGTGTGTGAATGCTGTCCTTCACATAGCTTGTTGGGAACACAAAGTTTGTTTTCAGTTGTAAACTACACTCCATACATATATACGGGGATGTACTAGCTGCAAATCAGTTTTACAGTGAAAACTAGAGGAACTTCTAACCGACAATAGGAAACTGACAGAGAAACCAGAGTAAACTTTCTCCTGCAACCCTTTCACTTTTTGCTAGATGAACAAACGTCTCTCCACATGCTCAGTTCTGAGAGATTATTGTGTGTGAAAGCCGTCCTTCACCTAGCTAGTTGGGAACACAAAACTTCCTTTCACTTGCAAACTACACTCCATACATTTATACGGGTATGTACTAGCCCCAAATCGGTTTTAAAGTGAAAACTGTAGGATCATCAAACCGGTACTAGGTAACAGACTGAGAATCCAGTGTAAATGTTTCTCCTGCACCATTTACCTTTGTGCTAGATGAATGAACGTCTCTCCACATGCTCTGTCCTAGAGAAAAGTGTGTGTGTAGCCGAACTTCTCCTTGCATGTTAGAAATACAAATATTCATTTCAGTTGCAATCTACACTCCATACATATATATGGGGATGTAATAGCTCCAACTCGGGTTTACAGTGAAAACTGCAAAAACATCAACTTGGCACTAGGAAAGAGACTGAGAAACCAGACTAATGTTTCTCTTGCAACCCGTTCCATTTGTGATAGATGAACGAACGTATCTCCACATGCTCAGTTCTGAAAGCTAAGTGTGTGTGAAAGCCGTCCTACCCCTAGCATGTTGGAAACAAAAAGTTTCTTTACAGTAGCAAACTACATTCCATACATATATATGGGGATGTACTAGCTCCAAATCTGTTCTGCAGTGAAAACTGTAGGAACATCTTACCGACACTAGGAAACAGACTTAGAAACCAGAGTAAACTTTCTCCTGCAAACAGTTCACATTGTGCTAGATGAAAGAATGTCTCTCCACATGCTCAGTTCTGAGAGATAATTGTGTGTGAAAGCCGTCCTTCACATATCTTTTTGGGAAAAAAAGGTTACTTTTCAGCTGCAAACTAAAATCCATACATGTATACGGGGATGTAGTAGTTCCAACTCGGTTTTAAAATGAAAACTGTAGGATATTCAAACAGGTACTAGGAAAAAGACTGAGAAACCAGAGTAAAAGTGTCTCCTGGATCATATTCCTTTTGTGCTAGATGAACGAATATCTCTCCACATGCTCTGTTCTGAGAGATAAGTGTGTCTGAAAGCCGTCTTTCACATAGCTTGCTGGGATCACAAAATTTCTTTTCAGTTGCAAACTACACTCCATACATATATATGGGGAGTTTTACCTCCAGCTCGGTTTTACAGTGAAAACTACAGGAACATCATATCGGCACTAGCAAATAGTCTAAGAAACCAGACTTTATGTTTCTCTTGCAACCCGTTTACTTTATGCTAGATGAACGAACGTCTCTCCATATGCTCAGTTCTGAGAGATAAGTGTGTGTTAAAGCCGTCTTTCAACTAGCTTGTTGGGAACACAAAAATTCTTTTCAGTTTCAAACTACACTCCATACATATATACGGGGAGGGACAAGCTCCAACACCATTTTACAGTGAAAACTTCAAGAAATTCAAACAGGAACAAGGAAAAAGACTGAGAAATCATTGTAATACTTTCTCCTGCTACCTGCTCCATTTGTGCTAGATGAACGAACGTCTCTCCACATGCTCAGTTCTGAGAGACATTTGTGTGTGAAAGCCGTCCTTCACCAAGCTTGTTGGGAACACATAGTTTCTTTTCAGTTGCAAATTACACTCCATACATATATACGGGGATGTTCTAGCTCCAACTCGGGTTTAAAGTGAAAACTGCAGGATCTTCAAACTGACACTAGTAAACAGACTGAGAAACCAGACTAAAAGTTTCTCCTGCAAATCTTTCCCTCTGTGCTACATGAACGAAAGTCTCGCCACATGCTCAGTTCTGAGATATATGTGTGTATGAAGCCGTCCTTCAACTAGTTTGTTGGAAACACAAAGTTTCTTTTCAGTAGCAAACTACACTCCATTCAAATATATGGGGATGTACTTGCTCCAAATCTGTTCTGCAGTGAAAACTGGAGGAAATTCTTACCGACACTAGGAAACAGACTGAGAACCAGAGTTAAATTTCCCCTGCAAATAGTTCACTTTTTGCTACATGAAAGAATGTCTTTCCACATGCTCAGTTCTGAGAGATAGTTGTGTGTGAAAGCCGTACTTCACATAGCTTGTTGGGAACACAAAGGTAATTTTCAGTTGCAAACTAAAATCCATACTTATATACGGGAATATACTCGTTCCAACTCGGTTTTAAAATGAAAACTGTAGGATATTCAAACCGGTACTAGGAACAAGACCGAGAAAGCATAGTTATAGTGCCCCTGCCACATATTACTTTTGTTCTAGATGAACGAATATCTCTCCACATGCTCAGGTCTGAGAGATATATGTGTGTGAAAGCCGTCCTTCACCTAGCTTGTTAGGAACACAAAGTTTCTTTTCAGATGCAAACTAAAATCCATACATATATATGTAGGAAGCAATAGCTCCATGTCTGTTTTAGAGTGAACACTGCAGTGGTTCAAAACGGCACTAGGAAACAGACTGAGAAAGCAGACAATTAATATCTCCAATTTCCCGTTCCATTTGTGCTAGATGAACGAACGTCTCTTCACATGCTCAGTACTGTGAGAAATGTGTTTGTGGAAGCCGTTCTTCACAAAGTTTGTTGGGAACACAAAGTTTGTTTTCAGTTGTAAACTACACTCCATACATATATAAGGGGAGGTACTAGATCCAAATCGATTTTACAGTGAGAACTAGTGGAACTTCTAACCGACAATAGGAAACAGACTGAGAAACCAGACTAAAATTTTCCCATGCAACTCGTTCCATTTGTGCTACATGTACGAATTTCTCTCCACATGCTTAGATCTGAGTGATAAGTGTGTGTGAATGCCGTCCTTCATAAAGCTTGTTTGAAACGAAAAATTTCTTTTTAGTTGCAAACTACACTCCATACATATATATGGGGAGTTACTATCTCCAAATCGGTTTTACACTGAAAACTGCAGTAACTTCAAAATGGCACTAGGAAACAGAATGAGAAAACAGAGTAATAATTTCTCCGGCAAACCGTTCCCTTTGTGCTAGATGAACGAACGTCTCTCCTCATGCTCAGTTCTGAGAGATTATTGTGTTTGAAAGCCGTCCTTCACATAGCTTGCTGGGATCACAAAATTTCTTTTCAGTTGCAAACTAAATTCCATACATATATATGGGGAGGTAAAAGCTCCAAATCGGTTTTACAGTGAAAACAGCAGGAACATCAAACATGCACTAATAACAGTCTGAGAATCCAGAGTAAAACTTACTACTGCAAACCTTACCCTTTGTGCTAGGTGAATGAACGTCTCTCCACATGCTCTGTTCTAGAGAAAAGTGTGCGTGAAGCCAAAATTCTCCTTGCATGTTAGGAATACAAATTTTCATTTCAGTTGAAATCTACCCTCCATACATATATATGGGGAGGAAATAGCTCCAACTCGGGTTTACAGTGAAAACTGCAAAAACATCAACTTGGCACTACTAAAGAGAATGAGAAACAAAATTAAATGTTTCTCTTGCAACCCGTTCCCTTTGTGATAGATGAACGAACGTTTCTCCACATGCTCATTTCTGAGAGATAAGTGTGTGTGAAAGCCGTCCTTCACCTAGCTTGTTGGAAACACAGTTTCTTTTCAGTAGCAATCTACACTCCATACATATATATGTGGATGTACTAGGTCCAAATCGGTTCTACAGTGAAAATTGGAGGAACTTCTTACCGACACTAGGAAACAGACTTAGAAACCAGAGTAAACTTTCTCCTGCAAACAGTTCACATTGTGCTAGATGAAAGAATGTCTCTCCACATGCGCAGTTCTGAGAGATAATTGTGTGTGTAATCCGTCCTTCACATAGCTTGTAGGGAAAACAAGGTTTCATTTAAGCTGCAAACAAAAATCCATACATATATACGGGGATGTACTAGTTCCAACTCGGTTATAAAATGAAAACTGTAGGATTTTCAAACAGGTACTAGGAAAAAGACTGAGAAACCTGAGTAAAAGTGTCTCCTGAATCATATTCTTTTTTGTGCTAGATGAACGAACGTCTATCTATATGCTCATTTCTGTGAGATAAGTGTGTGTTAAAGCCGTCTTTCAACTAGCTTGTTGGGAACACAAAAATTCTTTTCAGTTTCAAACTACACTCCATACATATATACGGGGAGTTACAAGCTCCAACACCACTTTACAGTGAAAACTGCAAGAAATTCAAACCGGAACAAGGAAACAGACTGAGAAACCATTGTAAAAGTTTCTCCTGCTACCCTTTCCATTTGTGCTAGATGAACGAACGTCTCTCCACATGCTCAGTTCTGAGAGACAAGATTGTGTGGTAGCCGTCATTCACCTAGCTTGTTGGGAACACAAAGTTTATTTTCAGTTGCAAACTACACTCCATACATTTATATTGGTAGGTACTAGTTCCAACTCGGTTTTAATGTGATATCTGTAGGATCTTCAAACTAGTACTAGGAAAAAGAATGAGAAATCTGTGTCAAAGTTTCTCCTGCAACATGTTCCTTTGTGCTAGATGAAAGAATGTCTCTCCACATGCTCAGTTCTGAGAGATATGTGTGTGTGAAATCCGTCCTTCAACTAGCTTGTTGGGAACACAAAGAGTCTTTTCAGTTGCAAACTACACTCCATAAATCTATATGGGAGGTACTAGCTCCAAGTCGATTTTACACTGAAAACTGCAGTAACCTCAAAACGGCACTAGGAAACAGACTTAGAAACAAGATTAATAGTTTCTCCTGCAAACCGTTCCATTTGTGCTAGATGAATGGACGTCTCTCCACATGCTCAATTCTAGAGATAAGTTTGTGTGAAGCCAAAGTTCACTTAACTTGTTGGGAACACAAATTTTCTTTTCAGTTGCAAACTATACACCATACAAATATATGGGGTGGTACAAGCTCCAACTCGGTTTTACAGTGAAAATTGCTGGAATTTCAACCCGGTACTAGGAAACAGGCTGAGAAACCACAGTAAAAGTTTCTCCTGCAACCCGTTCCCTTTGTGCTAGATGAACGAATGTCTCTCCACATACTCATTTCTGAGAGATAATTGTGTGTGAAAGCCATCCTTCACATAGCTTGTTGGGAACACAAAATTTCTTTTCAGTGTCAAACTACACTCCATACATATATATGGGGAGGTACAAGCTCCAAAACGTTTTACTGTGAAAACTGCAGGAACATAAAACAGGCACTATGAAACAGAATGAGAATCCAGAGTAAAAATTTCTCCTGCAAACCGTTCCATTTGTGCTAGATGAATGAACGTCTCTCCATATCCTCAGTTCTGAGAGATAAGTGTGTATGAAAGCCGTCCTTCAACTAGCTTGTTGGAAACACAAAGTTTCTTTTCAGTAGCAAACTGCACTCCATACAAATATATGTAGGAAGTAATAGCTCCATCTCTGTTTAAGAGTGAACACTGCAGGGGTTCAAATCGGCACTAGGAAACAGACTGAGAAAGCAGAAAATTAATATCCCCAATTTCCCATTACATTTGTGCTAGATTAACGACGTCTCTCCACATGCTCAGTTCTGAGAGAAAAGTGTTTGTGGAAGCCGTACTTCACATAGCTTGTTGGGAATACAAAGTTTGTTTTCAGTTGTAAACTACACTCCATAAATATATATGGGGAGGTACTAGATCCAAATCGGTTTTACTGTGAAAACTAGAGGAACTTCTAACCGACAATAGGAAACAGACAGAGACACTAGAGTAAATTTTCTCCTGCAATCCGTTGACTTTGTGCTAGATGAACGAACGTCTCCCCACATGCTCCTTTCTGAGAGATAAATGTGTGTGAAAGGCGTCCTTCACCTAGTTTGTTGGGAACACAAAGATACTTTTCAGTTGCAAACTACAATGCATAAATATATACGGGGATGTACAAGCTCCAAATCGGTTTTAAACTGAAAACTATAGTATCTTCAAACCGGCACTAGGGAAAGTACTGAGAAACCAGACTAAAACTTTCTCATGCAACCCGTTCCCTTTGTGCTACATGTACGAACTTCTCTCCACATGCTCAGTTCTGAGAGATAAGTGTGTGTGAATGCCGTCCTTCACATAGCTTGTTGGGAACACAAAGTTTGTTTTCAGTTGTAAACTACACTCCATACATATATATGGGGATGTACTAGCTCCAAATCGGTTTTACAGTGAAAACTAGAGGAACTTCTAACCGACAATAGGAAACTGACAGAGAAACCAGAGTATACTTTCTCCTGCAATCCGTTGACTTTGTGCTAGATGAACGAACGTCTCTCCACATGCTGCGTTCTGAGAGATTAATGTGTGTGAAAGCCGTCCTTCACCTAGTTTGTTGGGAACACAAAGATACTTTTCAGTTGCAAACTACACTCCATAAATATATACGGGGATGTACTAGCTCCAAATCTGTTTTAAAGTGAAAACTATAGTATCTTAAAACCGGAACTAGGAAACATACTGAGAAACCAGACTAATAATTTCTCATGCAACCCATTCCTTTTGTACTACATATACGAACTTCTCTCCACATGCTCACTTCTGAGAGATTAATGTGTGTGAAAGCCGTCCTTCACAATGCTTGCTGGGATCACAACATTTCTTTTCAGCTGCAAACTAAATTCCATACATATATATGGGGAGGTAATAGCTCCAAATCGGTTTTACAGTGAAAACTGCAGGAACATCAAACATGCACTAACAGTCTGAGAATCCAGAGTAAAACTTACTTCTGCAATCCTTACCCTTTTTGCAAGATGAATGAACGTCTCTCCAGATGCTCAGGTCTAGAGATAAGTGTGTGTGAAGCTGAACTTCACATAGCTTGTTAGGAATACAAATTTTCTTTTCAGTTGCAAACAACACTTCATACATTTATATGGGGAGATTCTAACTCCAGCTCGGTTTTACAGTGAAAACTACAGGAACATCAACTCGGCACTAGGAAACAGACAGAGTAATCTGACTATATGTTTCTATTGCAAGCCGTTCCCTTTGTGCTAGATGAACGAACGTCTCTCCACATGCTCAGTTCTCAGAGATAAGTGTGTGTGAGAGCCGTCCTTCACATATCTTGCAGGGATCACAAAATTTCTTTTCAGTTGCAAACTAAATTCCATACATATATATGGGGAGGTAAAAGCTCCAAATCGTTTTTACAGTGAAAACTGCAGGAACATCAAACAGGCAATAGGAACAGTCAGAGAATCCAGAGTAAAATTTACTCTTGCAAACCTTACCCTTTGTGGTAGATGAATGAACGTCTCTCCACATGCTCATTTCTAGAGATAAGTGTGTGTGAAGCTGAACTTCACATAGCTTGCTAGGAATACAAATTTTCTTTTCAGTGGCAAACAACACACCATACATATATATTTGGAGGTACAACTCCAACTCAGGTTTACAGTGAAAACTGGAGGAACTTCTAACCGTAACCAGGAATCAGACTGAGAAACCAGAGTAAACTTTCCCTGCAAAACGTTCACATTTTGCTAGATGAACGAACGTCTCTACACATGCTCAGTTCTGAGAGATAAGTGTGTCTGAAAGCCGTCCTTCACTTAGCTTGCTGGGATCACAAAATTTCTTTTAAGTTGCAAACTACACTCTATACATATATATGGGGAGTTTCTACCTCCAGCTCGGTTTTACAGTGAAAACTACAGGAACATCAACTCGGCACTATCAAACAGACAGAGAAACCAGGCTATGTTTCTATTGCAACCCGTTCCCTTTGTGCTAGATGAACGAAAGTCTCTCCATATGCTCAGTTCTGAGAGATAAGTGTGTGTTAAAGCTGCTTTTCAACTAGCTTGTTGGGAACACAAAAATTCTTTTCAGTTTCAAACTACACTCCATACATATATACGGGGAGGTACAAGCTCCAACTCTATTTTACACTGAAAACTGCAAGAAATTCAAACCGTAACAAGGAAACAGACTGAGAAACCATTGTAAAAGTTTCTCCTGCTACGCGTTCCATTTGTGCTAGATGAACGAACCTCTCTCCACATGCTCAGTTTTGAGAGACAAGTATGTGTGGAAGCCGTCATTCACCTAGCTTGTTGGGAACAGAAAGTTTGTTTTCAGTAGCAAACTAAACTCCATACATTTAAATTGGTAGGTACTAATTCCAACTCGGTTTTAATGTGATATCTGTAGGATCTTCAAACAGGTACTAGGAAAAAGTATGAGAAAACAGAGTAAAACTTTCTCCTGCAACAAGTTCCCTTTGTGCTAGATGAATGAACTTCTCTCCACATGCTCAATTCTAGACATAAGTGTGTGTGAAGCCAAACTTCACCTAACTTGTTGGGAACACAAAATTTCTTTTCAGTTGCAAACTATAAACCATACACATATATGGGGAGGTAATAGCTCCAACTCGGTTTTACAGTGAAAATTGCAGGAACTTCAACCCGGTACTAGGAAACATGCTGAGAAACCAGAGTAAAAGATTCTCCTGCAGCCCGTACCCTTTGTGCAAGGCGAAAGAACGTCTCTCCACATGATAAATTCTGAGAGATAAGTGTGTGTGGAAGCCGTACTTCACCTAGCTTGTTGGGAACACAAAGTTTTTTTTCATTGCAAATTACAATCCATACATTTATATGGGGAGGTACTAGATCCAAATCGGTTTTACAGTGAAAACTGGAGGAAATTCTAACCGTTACCAGGAAACAGACTGAGAAACCAGAGTAAATTTTCTCCTGCAAACCTTTCAATTTGTGCTAGATGAACGAACGTCTCTACACATGCTCAGTTCTGAGAGATAACTGTGTGTGAAAGCCGTACTTCACAGACTTGTTTGGAACACAAAGTTTCTTTTCAGTTGCAAACTACACTCCATATATATATACGGGGATGTACTAGCTCCAAATCGGTTTTAAAGTGAAAACTGCAGTATCTTCAAACTGGCACTAGGAAACATACTGAGAAACCAGACTAAAATTTCTCCTGCAAACCGTTCCTTTCTGCTACATATACGAAAGTCTCTCCACATGCTCAGTTTTCAGAGATAAGTGTGTGTGAAATCCGTCCTTCACCTAGCTTGGTGGGAACACAAAAATTCTTTTCAGTTGCAAACTACACTCCATATATATATATGGGGAGTTACTTGATCCAACTCGGTTTTACACTGAAAACTGCAGTAACTTCAACCTGGCACTAGGAAACAGACTGAGAAACCAGAGTAATAGTTTCTCCTGCAAACCGTTCTCTTTGTGCTAGATGAACGAATGTCTCTCCAAATGCTCAGTTCTGAGAGATAAGTGTCTGTGAAAGCCGTCCTGCACATAGCTTGCTGGGATCACAAAATTTCTTTTCAGTTACAAACTAAATTCCATACATATATATGGGGAGGTACAAGCTCCAAATCGGTTTTACAGTGAAAAATGCATGAACATCAAACAGGCACTAGGAACAGTCTGAGAATCGAGGGTGAAAATTACTCCTACAAACCGTACAATTTGTGCTAGATGAATGAACGTCTCCCCACATGCTCAGTTCTAGAGATAAGTGTGTGTGAACCCGAACTTCACATAGCTTGTTAGGAATACAAATTTTCTTTTCAGTTGCAAACTACACTCCATACATATATATGTGGAGATTCTACCTCCAGATCGGTTTTACAGTGAAAACTGCAGGAACATCAAATTGGCGCTAGGAAACAGACTGAGAATCCAGAAAAAATGTTTCACTTGCAACCCGTTCCCTTAGTGCTAGATGAACGAACGTCTCTACATATGCTCAGTTCTGAGAGATAAGTGTGTGTGGAAGCCGTAATTCACCTAGCTTGTTGGGAACACAAAGTTTGTTTTCAGTTGCAAACTACACTCCATACATTTATATTGGGAGGTACTAGCTCTTACTCCGTTTTAATATGATAACTGTAGGATCTTCAAACCGGTACTAGGAAACAGACTGAGAAACCAGAGTAAAAGTTTCTCCTGCAAAATATTTCATTTGTGCTAGATGAACGAACGTCTCTCCACATTCTCAGTACTGAGAGATAAGTGTGTGCAAAACCGTACTTCACATTGCTTGTTGGGAACAGAAAATTTTTTTTCACTTGCAAACTACACTCCATACATATATACGGGGATGTACTAGCTACAACTCTGTTTTAAAGTGAAAAAAGGAGGATCTTCAAACCGGTACTAGGAAACAGACTGAGAATCCAGATTAAATGTTTCTCCTGCAAACATTTCCTTTTGTGCTACATGAATGAACGTCGCTCCACATGCTCTGTTCCAGAGATAAGTGTGTGTGAAGCCGAACTTCACCTCGCTTGTTAGGAATACAAATTTTCTTTTCAGTTGCAAACTACACTCCATAAATATATATGGGGTTGTAATAGCTCCAACTCGGGTTTAAAGTGTAAACAGCAAAAACATCAACTTGGCACTAGGAAAGAGACTGAGAAACCAGAGTAAATGTTTCTCTTGCAACCCGTTCCCTTTGTGCTAGATGAACGAACATCTCTCCACATGCTCAGTTCTGAGAGATAAGTGTGTGTGAAAGCAGTAATCACCTAGCTTGTTGGGAACACAAAGTTTCTTTTCTGTAGCAAACTACACTCCATACATATATATGGGGATGTACTAGCTCCAAATCGTTTCTACAGTGAAAACTTGAGGAAAATCTTACCGACACTAGGAAACAGACTGAGAAAACAGAGTAAATTTTCTCCTGCAACCAGTTCACTTTGGGCTAGATGAACGAATGTCTCTCTCCATGCTCAGTTCTGAGAGATAATTGTGTGTGAAAGCCTTCCTTCACATAGCTTGTTGGGAACACAATGTTCCTTTTCTGCTGCAAACTAAAATTCATACATATATACGGGGATGTACAAGCTCCAACTCGGATTTAAAGTGAAAACTGTAGGATCTTCAAACAGGTACTAGGAAAAAAAACTGAGTAACCAAAGTAAAAGTGTCTCCAGCAAAATGTTCCATTTGTGCTAGAAGAACGAATATCTCTCCACATGCTCAGGTCTGAGAGATAAGTGTGTGTGAAAGCCGTCCTTCACCTAGCTTGTTGGAAACACAGTTTCTTTTCAGTAGCAATCTACACTCCATACATATATATGTGGATGTACTAGGTCCAAATCGGTTCTACAGTGAAAATTGGAGGAACTTCTTACCGACACTAGGAAACAGACTTAGAAACCAGAGTAAACTTTCTCCTGCAAACAGTTCACATTGTGCTAGATGAAAGAATGTCTCTCCACATGCGCAGTTCTGAGAGATAATTGTGTGTGTAATCCGTCCTTCACATAGCTTGTAGGGAAAACAAGGTTTCATTTAAGCTGCAAACAAAAATCCATACATATATACGGGGATGTACTAGTTCCAACTCGGTTATAAAATGAAAACTGTAGGATTTTCAAACAGGTACTAGGAAAAAGACTGAGAAACCTGAGTAAAAGTGTCTCCTGAATCATATTCTTTTTTGTGCTAGATGAACGAACGTCTATCTATATGCTCATTTCTGTGAGATAAGTGTGTGTTAAAGCCGTCTTTCAACTAGCTTGTTGGGAACACAAAAATTCTTTTCAGTTTCAAACTACACTCCATACATATATACGGGGAGTTACAAGCTCCAACACCACTTTACAGTGAAAACTGCAAGAAATTCAAACCGGAACAAGGAAACAGACTGAGAAACCATTGTAAAAGTTTCTCCTGCTACCCTTTCCATTTGTGCTAGATGAACGAACGTCTCTCCACATGCTCAGTTCTGAGAGACAAGATTGTGTGGTAGCCGTCATTCACCTAGCTTGTTGGGAACACAAAGTTTATTTTCAGTTGCAAACTACACTCCATACATTTATATTGGTAGGTACTAGTTCCAACTCGGTTTTAATGTGATATCTGTAGGATCTTCAAACTAGTACTAGGAAAAAGAATGAGAAATCTGTGTCAAAGTTTCTCCTGCAACATGTTCCTTTGTGCTAGATGAAAGAATGTCTCTCCACATGCTCAGTTCTGAGAGATATGTGTGTGTGAAATCCGTCCTTCAACTAGCTTGTTGGGAACACAAAGAGTCTTTTCAGTTGCAAACTACACTCCATAAATCTATATGGGAGGTACTAGCTCCAAGTCGATTTTACACTGAAAACTGCAGTAACCTCAAAACGGCACTAGGAAACAGACTTAGAAACAAGATTAATAGTTTCTCCTGCAAACCGTTCCATTTGTGCTAGATGAATGGACGTCTCTCCACATGCTCAATTCTAGAGATAAGTTTGTGTGAAGCCAAAGTTCACTTAACTTGTTGGGAACACAAATTTTCTTTTCAGTTGCAAACTATACACCATACAAATATATGGGGTGGTACAAGCTCCAACTCGGTTTTACAGTGAAAATTGCTGGAATTTCAACCCGGTACTAGGAAACAGGCTGAGAAACCACAGTAAAAGTTTCTCCTGCAACCCGTTCCCTTTGTGCTAGATGAACGAATGTCTCTCCACATACTCATTTCTGAGAGATAATTGTGTGTGAAAGCCATCCTTCACATAGCTTGTTGGGAACACAAAATTTCTTTTCAGTGTCAAACTACACTCCATACATATATATGGGGAGGTACAAGCTCCAAAACGTTTTACTGTGAAAACTGCAGGAACATAAAACAGGCACTATGAAACAGAATGAGAATCCAGAGTAAAAATTTCTCCTGCAAACCGTTCCATTTGTGCTAGATGAATGAACGTCTCTCCATATCCTCAGTTCTGAGAGATAAGTGTGTATGAAAGCCGTCCTTCAACTAGCTTGTTGGAAACACAAAGTTTCTTTTCAGTAGCAAACTGCACTCCATACAAATATATGTAGGAAGTAATAGCTCCATCTCTGTTTAAGAGTGAACACTGCAGGGGTTCAAATCGGCACTAGGAAACAGACTGAGAAAGCAGAAAATTAATATCCCCAATTTCCCATTACATTTGTGCTAGATTAACGAACGTCTCTCCACATGCTCAGTTCTGAGAGAAAAGTGTTTGTGGAAGCCGTACTTCACATAGCTTGTTGGGAATACAAAGTTTGTTTTCAGTTGTAAACTACACTCCATAAATATATATGGGGAGGTACTAGATCCAAATCGGTTTTACTGTGAAAACTAGAGGAACTTCTAACCGACAATAGGAAACAGACAGAGACACTAGAGTAAATTTTCTCCTGCAATCCGTTGACTTTGTGCTAGATGAACGAACGTCTCCCCACATGCTCCTTTCTGAGAGATAAATGTGTGTGAAAGGCGTCCTTCACCTAGTTTGTTGGGAACACAAAGATACTTTTCAGTTGCAAACTACAATGCATAAATATATACGGGGATGTACAAGCTCCAAATCGGTTTTAAACTGAAAACTATAGTATCTTCAAACCGGCACTAGGGAAAGTACTGAGAAACCAGACTAAAACTTTCTCATGCAACCCGTTCCCTTTGTGCTACATGTACGAACTTCTCTCCACATGCTCAGTTCTGAGAGATAAGTGTGTGTGAATGCCGTCCTTCACATAGCTTGTTGGGAACACAAAGTTTGTTTTCAGTTGTAAACTACACTCCATACATATATATGGGGATGTACTAGCTCCAAATCGGTTTTACAGTGAAAACTAGAGGAACTTCTAACCGACAATAGGAAACTGACAGAGAAACCAGAGTATACTTTCTCCTGCAATCCGTTGACTTTGTGCTAGATGAACGAACGTCTCTCCACATGCTGCGTTCTGAGAGATTAATGTGTGTGAAAGCCGTCCTTCACCTAGTTTGTTGGGAACACAAAGATACTTTCAGTTGCAAACTACACTCCATAAATATATACGGGGATGTACTAGCTCCAAATCTGTTTTAAAGTGAAAACTATAGTATCTTAAAACCGGAACTAGGAAACATACTGAGAAACCAGACTAATAATTTCTCATGCAACCCATTCCTTTTGTACTACATATACGAACTTCTCTCCACATGCTCACTTCTGAGAGATTAATGTGTGTGAAAGCCGTCCTTCACAATGCTTGCTGGGATCACAACATTTCTTTTCAGCTGCAAACTAAATTCCATACATATATATGGGGAGGTAATAGCTCCAAATCGGTTTTACAGTGAAAACTGCAGGAACATCAAACATGCACTAACAGTCTGAGAATCCAGAGTAAAACTTACTTCTGCAATCCTTACCCTTTTTGCAAGATGAATGAACGTCTCTCCAGATGCTCAGGTCTAGAGATAAGTGTGTGTGAAGCTGAACTTCACATAGCTTGTTAGGAATACAAATTTTCTTTTCAGTTGCAAACAACACTTCATACATTTATATGGGGAGATTCTAACTCCAGCTCGGTTTTACAGTGAAAACTACAGGAACATCAACTCGGCACTAGGAAACAGACAGAGTAATCTGACTATATGTTTCTATTGCAAGCCGTTCCCTTTGTGCTAGATGAACGAACGTCTCTCCACATGCTCAGTTCTCAGAGATAAGTGTGTGTGAGAGCCGTCCTTCACATATCTTGCAGGGATCACAAAATTTCTTTTCAGTTGCAAACTAAATTCCATACATATATATGGGGAGGTAAAAGCTCCAAATCGTTTTTACAGTGAAAACTGCAGGAACATCAAACAGGCAATAGGAACAGTCAGAGAATCCAGAGTAAAATTTACTCTTGCAAACCTTACCCTTTGTGGTAGATGAATGAACGTCTCTCCACATGCTCATTTCTAGAGATAAGTGTGTGTGAAGCTGAACTTCACATAGCTTGCTAGGAATACAAATTTTCTTTTCAGTGGCAAACAACACACCATACATATATATTTGGAGGTACAACTCCAACTCAGGTTTACAGTGAAAACTGGAGGAACTTCTAACCGTAACCAGGAATCAGACTGAGAAACCAGAGTAAACTTTCCCTGCAAAACGTTCACATTTTGCTAGATGAACGAACGTCTCTACACATGCTCAGTTCTGAGAGATAAGTGTGTCTGAAAGCCGTCCTTCACTTAGCTTGCTGGGATCACAAAATTTCTTTTAAGTTGCAAACTACACTCTATACATATATATGGGGAGTTTCTACCTCCAGCTCGGTTTTACAGTGAAAACTACAGGAACATCAACTCGGCACTATCAAACAGACAGAGAAACCAGGCTATGTTTCTATTGCAACCCGTTCCCTTTGTGCTAGATGAACGAAAGTCTCTCCATATGCTCAGTTCTGAGAGATAAGTGTGTGTTAAAGCTGCTTTTCAACTAGCTTGTTGGGAACACAAAAATTCTTTTCAGTTTCAAACTACACTCCATACATATATACGGGGAGGTACAAGCTCCAACTCTATTTTACACTGAAAACTGCAAGAAATTCAAACCGTAACAAGGAAACAGACTGAGAAACCATTGTAAAAGTTTCTCCTGCTACGCGTTCCATTTGTGCTAGATGAACGAACCTCTCTCCACATGCTCAGTTTTGAGAGACAAGTATGTGTGGAAGCCGTCATTCACCTAGCTTGTTGGGAACAGAAAGTTGTTTTCAGTAGCAAACTAAACTCCATACATTTAAATTGGTAGGTACTAATTCCAACTCGGTTTTAATGTGATATCTGTAGGATCTTCAAACAGGTACTAGGAAAAAGTATGAGAAAACAGAGTAAAACTTTCTCCTGCAACAAGTTCCCTTTGTGCTAGATGAATGAACTTCTCTCCACATGCTCAATTCTAGACATAAGTGTGTGTGAAGCCAAACTTCACCTAACTTGTTGGGAACACAAAATTTCTTTTCAGTTGCAAACTATAAACCATACACATATATGGGGAGGTAATAGCTCCAACTCGGTTTTACAGTGAAAATTGCAGGAACTTCAACCCGGTACTAGGAAACATGCTGAGAAACCAGAGTAAAAGATTCTCCTGCAGCCCGTACCCTTTGTGCAAGGCGAAAGAACGTCTCTCCACATGATAAATTCTGAGAGATAAGTGTGTGTGGAAGCCGTACTTCACCTAGCTTGTTGGGAACACAAAGTTTTTTTTCATTGCAAATTACAATCCATACATTTATATGGGGAGGGTACTAGATCCAAATCGGTTTTACAGTGAAAACTGGAGGAAATTCTAACCGTTACCAGGAAACAGACTGAGAAACCAGAGTAAATTTTCTCCTGCAAACCTTTCAATTTGTGCTAGATGAACGAACGTCTCTACACATGCTCAGTTCTGAGAGATAACTGTGTGTGAAAAGCCGTACTTCACAGACTTGTTTGGAACACAAAGTTTCTTTTCAGTTGCAAACTACACTCCATATATATATACGGGGATGTACTAGCTCCAAATCGGTTTTTTAAAGTGAAAACTGCAGTATCTTCAAACTGGCACTAGGAAAACATACTGAGAAACCAGACTAAAATTTCTCCTGCAAACCGTTCCTTTCTGCTACATATACGAAAGTCTCTCCACATGCTCAGTTTTCAGAGATAAGTGTGTGTGAAATCCGTCCTTCACCTAGCTTGGTGGGAACACAAAATTCTTTTCAGTTGCAAACTACACTCCATATATATATATGGGGAGTTACTTGATCCAACTCGGTTTTACACTGAAAACTGCAGTAACTTCAACCTGGCACTAGGAAACAGACTGAGAAACCAGAGTAATAGTTTCTCCTGCAAACCGTTCTCTTTGTGCTAGATGAACGAATGTCTCTCCAATGCTCAGTTCTGAGAGATAAGTGTCTGTGAAAGCCGTCCTGCACATAGCTTGCTGGGATCACAAAATTTCTTTTCAGTTACAAACTAAATTCCATACATATATATGGGGAGGTACAAGCTCCAAATCGGTTTTACAGTGAAAAATGCTATGAACATCAAACAGGCACTAGGAACAGTCTGAGAATCGAGGGTGAAAATTACTCCTACAAACCGTACAATTTGTGCTAGATGAAATGAACGTCTCCCCACATGCTCAGTTCTAGAGATAAGTGTGTGTGAACCGAACTTCACATAGCTTGTTAGGAATACAAATTTTCTTTTCAGTTGCAAACTACACTCCATACATATATATGTGGAGATTCTACCTCCAGATCGGTTTTACAGTGAAAACTGCAGGAACATCAAATTGGCGCTAGGAAACAGACTGAGAATCCAGAAAAAATGTTTCACTTGCAACCCGTTCCCTTAGTGCTAGATGATACGAACGTCTCTACATATGCTCAGTTCTGAGAGATAAGTGTGTGTGGAAGCCGTAATTCACCTAGCTTGTTGGGAACACAAAGTTTGTTTCAGTTGCAACTACAACTCCATACAATTTAAATTTGGGAGGTATAGCTCTTACTTCCGTTTTAAATATAATAACTGTAGGATCTTCAAAACCGGTACTAGGAAACAGACTGAGAAACCAGAGTAAAAGTTTCTCCTGCAAAATATTTCATTTGTGCTAGATGAACGAACGTCTCTCCACATTCTCAGTACTGAGAGATAAGTGTGTGCAAAAACCGTACTTCACATTGCTTGTTGGGAACAGAAAATTTTTTTTCACTGCAAACTACACTCCATACATATATACGGGGATGTACTAGCTACAACTCTGTTTTTAAAGTGAAAAAAGGAGGATCTTCAAACCGGTACTAGGAAACAGACTGAGAATCCAGATTAAATGTTTCTCCTGCAAACATTTCCTTTTGTGCTACATGAATGAACGTCGCTCCACATGCTCTGTTCCAGAGATAAGTGTGTGTGAAGCCGAACTTCACCTCGCTTGTTAGGAATACAAATTTTCTTTTCAGTTGCAAACTACACTCCATAAATATATATGGGGTTGTAATAGCTCCACTCGGGTTTAAAGTTGTAAACAGCAAAAACATCAACTTGGCACTAGGAAAGAGACTGAGAAACCAGAGTAAATGTTTCTCTTGCAACCCGTTCCCTTTGTGCTAGATGAACGAACATCTCTCCACATGCTCAGTTCTGAGAGATAAGTGTGTGTGAAAGCAGTAATCACCTAGCTTGTTGGGAACACAAAGTTTCTTTTCTGTAGCAAAACTACACTCCATACATATATATGGGGATGTACTAGCTCCAAATCGTTCTACAGTGAAAACTTGAGGAAAATCTTACCGACACTAGGAAACAGACTGAGAAAACAGAGTAAATTTTCTCCTGCAACCAGTTCACTTTGGGCTAGATGAACGAATGTCTCTCTCCATGCTCAGTTTCTGAGAGATAATTGTGTGTGAAAGCCTTCCTTCACATAGCTTGTGGGAACACAATGTTCCTTTTCTGCTGCAAACTAAAATTCATACATATATACGGGGATGTACAAGCTCCAACTCGGATTTTAAAAGTGAAAACTGTAGGATCTTCAAACATGGGTACTAGGAAAAAAAACTGAGTAACCAAAGTAAAAGTGTCTCCAGCAAAATGTTCCATTTGTGCTAGAAGAACGAATATCTCTCCACATGCTCAGGTGCTGAGAGATAAGTGTGTGTGAAAGCCAACTTTCACCTAGTTTTGGGAAACAAAATTTCTTTTCAATTGCAAACTACACTCCATACATTCATATGCAGGAGAGAACTAGCTCCATCTCATGTTTTAGAGTGAAAACTGCAGGGGTTCAAACCGGCACTAGCAACATTCTGAGAAACCAGACTAAAAGTTTCTCATGCCAACCGTTCTTTGTGCTACATATACGAACGTAGCGTCACAAACTCAGATCTGAGAGATATTGTGTGTGAAAGCCGTCCTTCCCATAGCTTGTTGGGAAAACAAAATTTCTTTTCAGTTGCTAACTACACTCCATACATATATATGGGGTGGTACTACCACTCCAGCTCGGTAATTACATACACTGAAAAATGCAGTAAATTCAAAACCGGCACTAGAAACAGACTGAGAAACCAGAGTAATAGATTTTCTTGCAAACCGTTCCATTTGTGCTAGATGAACGAACGTCTCTCCACATGCTCAGTTCTCAGAGATAAGTGTGTGTGATAGCCGTCCTTCACATATCTTGCAGGGATCACAAAATTTCTTTTCAGTTTGCAAACTAAATTCCTACATATATATGGGTAGCTAAAAGCTCCCAAATCGTTTTTACAGTGAAAACTGCAGGAACATCAAAACAGGCAATAGGAACAGTCAGAGAATCCAGAGTAAAAATTACTCTTTGCAAACCTTACCCTTTGTGGTAGATGAATGAACGTCTCTCCACATGCTCATTTCTAGAGATAAGTGTGTGTGAAGCTGAACTTCACATAGCTTGCTAGGAATACAAATTTTCTTTTCAGTGGCAAACCACACACCATACATATATATTTGGAGGTACAACTCCAACTCAGGTTTACAGTGAAAACTGGAGGAATTTTCTAACCGTAACCAGGAATAAGACTGAGAAACCAGAGTAAACTTTCCCTGCAAAACGTTCACATTTTGCTAGATGAACGAACGTCTCTACACATGCTCAGTTCTGAGAGATAGTGTGTCTGAAAGCCGTCCTTCACTAGCTTGCTGGGATCACAAAATTTCTTTTAAGTTGCAAACTACATTCTATACATATATATGGGGAGTTTCTACCTCCAGCTCGGTTTTACAGTGAAAACTACAGGAACATCAACTCGGCACTATCAAACAGACAGAGAAACCAGGCTATGTTTCTATTGCAATCCGTTCCCTTTGTGCTAGATGAACGAAAGTCTCTCCATATGCTCAGTTCTGAGAGATAAGTGGTGTGTTAAAGCCGCTTTTCAACTAGCTTGTTGGGAACACAAAAATTCTTTTCAGTTTCAAACTACACTCCATACATATATACGGGGAGGTACAAGCTCCAACTCTATTTTACACTGAAAACTGCCAAGAAATTCAAACCGTAACAAGGAAACAGACTGAGAAACCATTGTAAAGTTTCTCTGCTACGCGTTCCATTTGTGCTAGATGAACGAACCTCTCTCCACATGCTCAGTTTTGAGAGACAAGTATGTGTGGAAGCCGTCATTCACCTAGCGCTTGTTGGAACAGAAAGTTTGTTTTCAGTAGCAAACTAAACTCCATACATTTATATTGGTAGGTACTAGTTCCAACTCGGTTTTAATGTGATATCTGTAGGATCTTCAAACAGGTACTAGGAAAAAGAATGAGAAAACAGAGTAAAACTTTCTCCTGCAACAAGTTCCCTTTGTGCTAGATGAATGAACTTCTCTCCACATGCTCAATTCTAGACATAAGTGTGTGTGAAGCCAAACTTCACCTAACTTGTTGGGAACACAAAATTTTTTTTCAGTTGCAAACTATAAACCATACACATATTATGGGGAGGTAATAGCTCCAACTCGGTTTTACAGTGAAAATTGCAGGAACTTCAACCCGGTACTAGGAAACATGCTGAGAAACCAGAGTAAAAGATTCTCCTGCAGCCCGTACCCTTTGTGCAAGGCGGCAAAGAAGAACGTCTCTCCACATGATAAATTCTGAGAGATAAGTGTGTGTGGAAGCCGTACTTCACCTAGCTTGTTGGGAACACAAAGTTTTTTTTCATTGCAAATTACAATCCATACATTTATATGGGGAGGTACTAGATCCAATCGGTTTTACAGTGAAAACTGGAGGAAATTCTAAACCGTTACCAGGAAACAGACTGAGAAACCAGAGTAAATTTTCTCCTGCAAACCTTTCAATTTGTGCTAGATGAACGAACGTCTCTTACATGCTCAGTTCTGAGAGATAACTGTGTGTGAAAGCCGTACTTCACAGACTTGTTTGGAACACAAAGTTTCTTTTCAGTTGCAAACTACACTCCATATATATATACGGGGATGTACTAGCCAAATCGGTTTTAAAGTGAAAACTGCAGTATCTTCAAACTGGCACTAGGAAACATACTGAGAAACCAGACTAAAAGTTTCTCCTGCAAACC